>NW_028227265.1:111372692-111592692 GCF_978045245.1 Mus caroli | reverse complement strand
TAGTGACAGCATAGGCACATAGGTCCTGGCCACAGAAGCACTTCCCTGTGAGCATGGGCTGTATCTGAAGCTGCTCTGCTCCCCAGCTGAAGTGGTGACTCTTTGTGTTTAGGGCAACACAATTGTTAGTCAAGTGAGATCCATTTCCCAGACTCATGGAAATAGAATCAAATGGAAAGTATGCTGGTGTGAAGTACACTGGTGTGATGTGATAGTACAAAGGAGAACAAGCACGGCAGGAGGGGCTGCCTCCATCTCCTAGATGTGGGCAGAAGGCATCAGGGAAAGAGGAAGAGGAGGAGGCCTCACTGGGGAGCAGGCATTTCAGCAGCAAAGCTTCTGTGGTTATTGTCAGTAGTGAGGGGAGGGAGGGAAACATGGCTGTGCTTATCACCTCCCAACAGCCTTTTCCCCCAGCTCTGGACCAAGTAGAAACCAACACTTCCCCCTTTCCTGAAAAACTGATTGGAGGAGAGCTGAGCATGCATGAGGAGGTGTGACTGCACCCTCTGTAGAAATGGAAACCTTGGACTGGGTATGCCTCAGTGAAAGATGGGGAGAGAACAAAATGGTACTTTACATAAAGCTGAGAGTACTGCAAAGGCAGAAAGCATGAACCTTGACTAGGGGACAGCATCAGAATCCTTTAGCCTCCCTGGGATGCTTCAATGCTGAGCATTCCTTAAACTGCATCAGCAAGTGGGTACCTTGTTTGTGACCTGGCCTTGGGCAGTGAGAGCTTCATCTGGGCTGCATTAAGTCATGATTGAAGTGGCCAGTGGTGGAGCTAGAAGAGGCTGTGGTGAGAATAGAGGGGGAGCAAATATGGACATGATTCAGAGCATGTGCAAAAGAGGCACAGGCAGGCAGCCAGAGTCACTTCCAAATTCCATGAACTTCAAAGCTTAAAAGGTCAGACCCCGAGGAAGGCACAGATGGCAAAGGGCTGGTGTCCTCTTGTTAACTGCTGTCCTTATTCAGGTTAGAAATCTTGCCTCCGAGTTTTATCAGTCTGAGAACAGGAACTTTTATCCTAACATATCCAAATATTTAAAATCATTTTGTTTCCATTTTCATGCTGAGCTAGTTGGTTTTAGTCAGCTCGGCAGAGGGAAGCTCAGCTGAGGAGCTGCCTGGACCAACTGGCCTATGAGTTTGTCTGTGGGGCATTTTCTTGATTGCTGGTTTCAGGTTCCAGCTCACTGTAGGTGATGCCATGCCCATGGTAGATGGCCTTGGGATGAATAGAAAATTAGCTGAAATTGAACTCAGGACCTCTGGAAGAGCAGTCAGTGCTCCTAACCTCTGAGCCATATCTCCTGAGTTCAATTCCCAACAACCACAATGGTGGCTCACAACCATCTGTTATGGGATCCGTTGCCCTCTTCTAGTGTGTCTGAAGACAGCAACAGTGTACTCATAAAGAAAATAAGTAATTCTAAACAAACAAAGAAAAACACCTTGTACTGGCTGGTTTTATGTGTCAACTTGGCACAGGCTGGAGTTATCACAGAGAAAGGCCCTTCAGTTGGGGAAATGCCTCCATAAGATATGGGGCATTTTCTCAATTAGTTATCAAGGGGGAAAGGACCCTTGTGAATGGGACCATCTCTGGGCTGGTAGTCTTGGGTTCTATAAGAAAGCAAGCTGAGCAAGCCAGGGGAAGCAAGCCAGTAAAGAACCTCCCTCCATGGCCTCTGCATAAGCTCCTGCTTCCTGACCTTCTTGAGTTCTAGTCCTGACTTCCTTTGGTGATAAACAGCAGTATGGAAGTGTAAGCTGAATAAACCCTTTCCTTCCCAACTTGCTTCTTGGTCATGATATTTGTGCAGGAATAGAAACCCTGACTAAGACACACCTTTAAAAACAAACAAACAAACAAACAAACAAACAAAATACAATAGCTGAGGAAACCAAGGGAAGCAAGGGGAGCGAGGATCACTCCTCTGTGTTTTTTGGCTTCAGTTCCTGCTCTGACTCCTCTTGCTGATGGATTCTGAACTGGATGGCCATGTGAGCTGGAATAAACTAATTCCTCCTCATGGGCTTCTCACAGCAACAGGAAGGCGAAGTAGAGGAGGCTCAAATGGCTACCGAGAAGCGCTGATCAGAAAGAAGAACTAGAACCAGAAAAGATTCACTTCCCAGCTTACAGATTCTTGGGCATCTAGAAAGTTCAGGCTGTACATGACTCAGTTAAGCCAACCAAGGGCTTGTTAGTCTAATATAGGCATGGAAATGCTACAGCAGTGCACAGATTTTCTGGGGTCTGGGTTCAAGTGTTTTAAAAAACAAGGGAATTACATTCTCACATTTTCTTCCAGATCATCCCATAATTTTAACTTCTGTAATTCTTCTGGATTTACCATTTGAATGCCCTTAGTTTGAAGATTGGAACCCCTTCGCCCTTATTTGAAGAAACAACCTTGAGTTAATGCACAAAGAGCATTTAAATGCTTCCCTCTGCTGGGTGGAGCTTGGTGCTGGGAGGGAGGGAGGAGGGAACACAGAATCTGTCATGCCTTTCTGTAAGGTGCAGTCAAGGAGCACTACACCTTCTGTCAGGATTTTGACTTCTATTCACTCGCAGCTCTCTAGCTCACTGTACTTGGCCCTCACCCTGTCTCTTGCTCTGTTATGGGGAAAGTAACTTCTCAGTGTGAATTCGCTCTTCTTTTGACAGAGAAGCCTGTTCGGAGCTTTCAAAATTAATGAATATTTGAGAAATGGATCTAAGCAGTACATCTGGAAACTATAATATATGAAACACTGCTAAGTATCTGGAGACAGTCTCTGGGCTGAGTACTCCTTGCTGGAGTATGCACCTGGCTAGCATTTGGCCTGGGCAAGCACTTGAGTATTTTGCTGAGGACTCTGAAGGTTGTGGGTGGCACCTCCCACCAACATGAATGTTGGGGATACACTGCCTTGACCATTCAACCTCTTTTGTGATTGTACCATAGTCAGATTTTGGTAGTAGCAACATTGAGCAGCCCCTGACAGCCATTGGGTTCTGTGAATGCCTTCAATAATAAATCCCATAACAGCCCTGTTCTCCACTCAGGAAGCAACTGGTGTTTACAGGGTAAGACTCCCTTTTCAATCCTCCAATAAGCATCATTATTTTTTATTGGTTATTGTATTTATTTACATTTCAAATGTTATCCCCTTTTCCAGTTTCCCCTCTGTGTGCCCTCTATGCCATCCCCTCTACCCCCACTTCTTTGATGTGTTCCCCCACCCACCCACCCACTCTCACTTCACTGCCCCTAGCATTGCCAAGTTTGAGCATTGAATCTCCACAGGACCCAGGGCCTCCCCTCCCATCGATGCCAGATAATGCAATCCTCTGCTACATAAGCAGCTGGAGCCATGGATCCCTCTATGTGTATTCTTTGGTTGGTGATTTAGTCCCTGGGAGCTCTGGTGTTTCTAGTTGGTATATATTATTATATATATATTATATATACTATATTATTGTTCTTCCTATGGGGTTGACAAGCATCTTTAAATGAACATCTTAATCATCCTTCTTGTCTCTTTAGCTCCCCTATCTCTCCCTTTCTTCCACCTGCCCAGAAAATGTCATGGAGACCCCAGTTATCCAAGGACAGCCTTGAGTTCCATCCTCCCAGGCTTTTGAGTGTCAGCCCAAGCACAGACACTCTGATCTCCAATCTCCTAGTTTCTCTTTATTCTCCCTCTCTAGATTAGCAGCATCAGTCTAAACACTTTTACTCTTGAAACCTTTCTCTTTCCTTTATCGTGTGGGTGTGTGTGTGTGTGCACGCGCGCATGCATGTGTGCATATGTGCATCCCCATGTGCTCCAGTTCTTGTGCGCATGTATGCACATGTGCTTATGAAGGCCTGAGGCTGACTTGACTTCCATTATTCACTGAGGCAGGATCAAGCAATCAAAACCAGGGCTAGCTGATAAAGCTTGTCTCACTTAACCAGCTTGCTTTGTGAGCCACCTATTTCTGATGCATAAAGCTGGAATTACAGATGAGCCGCAATGCCCATTCACTAATGTGGGTTCTTGGGATCCAAACTCCACTCCTGACATTTGTACTGCAAGTGTTTGCTTGCTGAGACATCTACCCAGCCTTTGAATCCTACTTCTAAATTTTGCCTGAGTTATTGAGGTCTGTTACAAAGAACTTCCCTCTCCTGGCTGTAGGACTCCATTGGCACTCCTGGGATTCTTTCTTCTCTCAGCTCTTCCTCCTCTCTTTCTGGCTTCATCCTCAGGTGTGAGGTCCACATCTGGAACATTAAAAAGCTTCCAGCTGCTCTGGCTTCAGCATATCCTTTGTTCAGAATCCGCAGGGGAAGAACACCATCTCTGGAGACATCCAAGGACGGATGGAAAAAGCTGGGCCCCTCTACCTGAGTTCTGCTTTCTTCACCACTAGACAGGAGGAATCTGGCTTTGCATTCTGAATGCCCAACCATTCCGGAGACAGCCAGAGTGGATGGGGACATACCAGAAACACGGAGTCTCTAAGCAGAGCACTGTGATAGTGTTTAAGCCATTCTCTAAAACAATGGGTAGAGACCAGAGTCCACTGAGCTCCTGTCTTCTCTGAACCTTAACCTGTGGTTTCCATGGAAACCATTCTGTGCAGGAGCCACCACCCTGCTTCACAGCCTTCTGTAGCATGATTCTCACTCAGCAGCTTGGGTCCACTTCCTCAGAAAATTGCTTAAAACAGCCTTCCTGTAGGTAAAATCTAGGCACCTCTTGTCTCTGTATTGCTGTTATACATCCTGCTTCTCTGCCTCTGCTATTCTAAAATTAACATCTATTTCATTAAACCATTTACTGTGTTGAACTTGGGTCAGGAGGTAAGATCTCCTGCTGTTTCTTTGATTTGTCTGGAGAGATTGAAATGGCAAGGAAGTCGTCATAAGACTAGGTGACTGTGTGGGACACACATGGGTGGGTGGCCATGTTTGTGAACATGGAGAAAGGCTGTGTATTGGTCACTGCACAGTGTGATTGTGAAACCAGGTGACTCTGTGGTTCACACGTATGTGAGTTACCAGGCTGGTGGGCATGGGGATGGTCACTGGACTGCATGACCATGAGGTAGGAACAGAGGGAGTGACTGAAACTGCCCTGGGGCAGTAGCAGTGGCAGTGAGACCCTTTCATCCTTTACCGGTGCCCATGGTTCTTTGATAGCTGCTTAATCCCTTCAGAAATGGGATATAATAGCCTGGGCTACACATGACTTGAATTGTACTAAGAGCACTCCACCTTCCTGCAAATGAGCTCACATCTTGCATGTTGTTTGATTCTTTCCATTCCCAGCCCCTTTGCTAAAGAGTCATTATGTGCAAGGAGACACTGTGCTACCTCAGCCCTTTCTTCCTCCAGTCAATTGATGCTCTAATTTCTCCACGTTCTTGAAGTCAGAAAAACATTTATAAAGGCAGCCTGCTAGAATTTCATAATAATAATTTGGGCGGTATCAGAATATACTCCAGTTTCCAGCAAGTTCTACCTGACAGATATGAGTTTGAAGGTCCATGTTGCCTCTTCTCATGGAAATGACTGAAGATCCTCCAGGCTCCTTTCCGTTTTCCCAGCCTTCTTGGTGTGTGTGTCTTCCTATGACCAGTGTGGGAGTCTGCACTTTGAGTAGAGCCCCAGGCTAACAGGTAGCAAGGAAGTCATGCATGATTTCTCTGTTACTACCCTCTGCAACTGCCCAAGCCTCAATGCTCACTTTGCTTTTAGCTTTCCACACAGCCGTAAGATACTCCCTAATTCTCTGATTATCTGTCTTGTTATGTGTGAAGTAGGATTTTAATAACAGGGTGTGTGTCAGGATAAATTATATAAACAGATATGGCAACACATTGAAGCCAATGAAGGGCTCTCAACTGGAAGCTGTAATTTTGTTTGTGTATTTTGCAAACTATCTGCATAAATACATGCTTTACCTGATGGAGAGTCATTTAGAAGGGAAAATAAAACTAATTTCATAATAGCTCACACCCTATGACCTGGAACAGTTTTTAGCTCCTGGCACTATCTGCCTCTTCTGGGAGTAAGAATGCACTAGAAAAGGTATGGCAAACCCTCTTTCATCTTGGCCCCCATGGCTCTGGCTATATGCCCTTTCTTGGAGTCAATTTCATTACAACAAACTTTTCAAATGAGTTTTTAGTCTATTTCAACTTTACTGTTATCTTTTCAAACTATTCACTTTCTTGTCAAAAATATAATTATCCGCCCAGGTCTGGGACCATGTGTTTGACTTTTCATTATGCTCCTGTTCCCAGCGGTATGCTCAGAACAGCAGTCATTCCTGCCTCACAATCTCCTTCAGCGTCAAGATGATGGACCTCACTTCACCCTCTTCCTTCCCTATCGCAATCAACTTGAATTATGCTCTTCCTTTCCAGGGTACAATCCCTCGGCCACATTTGAATGTGAGTCATCCGGTTGTCTCGCAAGCTTACATCCTTTAACTCTTTCCCTGTTTCTACCCCTAATCCTGTGGAGCTGCACAAACCACGTGGCCTGTGTTTGTCTGTCCTCACTAGCTCCTGTACCTGACCACTTGGGTTAGGGCACCTGACTCCTGAATGATGCTTCCCTGCCCCTCAGCTGGATCTATAGCTCTTGGTCTGTGATGCACAATTCACCATCCTCCTTTCTTGGGTGTCTGGTGGAAACATAAACCTTTGGTATAGTAGCTGGGGGCACTGGGGTTAAGCTATATTAAGTTCAGTACCACCTCTATCTTCCTAATTTCTACCCTTGGTAGAAGGATCTTGTCATTTGTCTTGTAGGTCATTCATAAGAGTGAGATAAGTTGTGTATATCAGGTTCTGGGATATGAAATACATTGGTATTCAGACAGGCTCTGGGAGAGGCGATACCCTCATCACACAATGCTATTCTTACACCCTCCTTATCTAGCCTTGTGACCCAGAGCATATGCCCCAGACTATGTGAGGCATGGTTTCCTCCCTCACTCTGATGTCTATATGTTCTAAATTACTACCAAGGCTCCCTTGAGTGGTGACTGCGATTGGTGGATGTGACTTGCCAGTCTCATAACTATACATATCTTAGTCTAGCTTCTTTTTTTTTTTTTTTTTAAAGAAGGAGAGTTGCCCTGAAGTTTTCGTTCAAGCTTATAGGGATTTAGGGCAGATGTGTAAACTGTTAGTGGGTTTCAGAGGCTTGTGAGTAGTTTTCTTTTTATAAGACAGCTTCACAGCTAGAGGTGTGCCCTCCTGTTAGGGAGGGGCACAGCACTTGATTGTCACAGGTGGAGGCTGCAGGTGAAGAAGATTCCAACTCCATTATTCCACAGCCTTCCTCAGGACCTTCTGACATGGGGATGCCATGTTGTTGTTCAGTGATAAACTTTACAGGGCTGACCAGGTAGACCTTTCTGTGTTTATTATAATCTCAAATGAGGTATTTGCAGCATCTTCAGCCTGAGAGCTGCTGATGCTAGACCTGGATACTTTTTCTTGAGTACCAAACAGAGAAGGTTGTGCTGTGCATCTTACCATGCTTAACTGCATTTAAGTCTCCACCCAGTGGGAACCAGTGTGTCTCGACTCACAGCTGTGTCCCTCTGGAAAAAGCATCCCCAGTGAAGACTTGTCTGTGCAGAACTCATACAGTTAGACACATCTGGTGATGCCTAGTATATAGAGCTCACAGTCTGTTGGAGTTAATAGGTACTGCCTCTGAATTTGAGATTTTTCTCAAGTGAACCCCTGAAAGCTCTGCCTAGCTGAGATCCTGACAAACTTTGTGGTACTTGCTTCAGTCCTGTGGCCAAGAACCCCTGTCTCTGAGTGGAAAGTCACACTACAGATATTGACCCCAGTGTTGCTGGCTGTTTCTTTGAGTTTCAATGTGTCAAGTCCCTCCCATAAAGACAGAATAGTGTCTGTATGTGTGTATGTGTGTGTGTGTGTGTGTGTGTGTGTCGGGACAGGGGGGGGTGACACTTTGGAGGAGTGGTAAGTCGGACATACAAAGAACTCATTCTGATGTATCTAGTTCAAATTTAACAAGAGGCCTTGGCATAATGTCTTCTGACCTCTTTGCTTCCCACACCCAGATTCCCTGTTTGCAACTGCTCTGGGAAGAAAAATGGAGTAACATGCAAGTGTCTAGTGTTTCTACTTCACAGCACAGAAGAATCCACTCAGCAGCAATGGCAGCCCCATGGGACAGACCCTACTATGCATAACCTGGGTTGGTTGTTCCGTCTGCTTTGCTTTACAGCTCACAGATGAATTACTGTGTTTTCAAATCTTAAAAAGAGTTCATCTCTGGATTCACAAATAGACTGTCTTCCTTAATTTTATTTCTTAATGCTCATAAGTACTTAGAAAACACATTTTTCCCACCCAATATTTGCACATTTTGATTGGTCTACAATCAAAGGTGCAAAACAAGAAATTGTTTGAAAGTGTCAATCTTCCTTCTTCCTTCACAGTTCCTCCTCTTTTCCTCCTTGAGCAAACATTTAATTTTTTTATGGCTTATTCTATTTGTTGAGAAAAATCTATCTATCGATCTATTTACCTATCTAACATCTTTTTATTTATCTATCATCTACATATGCTTGTATGACTTCAATATTCCAACTTCCATAAATATTACTGCATTGCCTCTCGTTGTCTGCTTCTTCCTCTAGGGGTGGGGGATGAGGGGGTTGTGCCTCAGGCTGGGCTGGAGGGAGGGAAGCTAACGTTGGTCATGAACAGACAAAGAACACACACCCAGGAACTTAAGAGAACTGGTTCCATTTAGGGGGTGCTATTTATGCCTCTGGGGAGATGATCAAGGTCTTTGGGGCAAGGTTTGTATATCTGTGTGCCATTGCTTAGAGCAGAGGTGTTAGAAAGTACTTCATCTGCACACTCAGGGGTTGTGGGGCCCTGAGGAATTGGGCAGAAACATTATTATTTTTTTTTTAGCTCATAGATGCATTCATTTTATTTTATTTTATTATTATTTTTTTAATTTTTAATATTTTTATTACATATTTTCCTCAATTACATTTCCAATGCTATCCCAAAAGTCCCCCATAGCGCCCCCCACTTCCCTACCCACCCATTCCCATTCTTTTGGCCCTGGCATTCCCCTATATTGGGGCATATAAAGTTTGCAAGTCCAATGGGCCTCTCTTTCCATTGATGGCCGACTAGGCCATCTTTCGATACATATGCAGCTAGAGACAAGAGCTCCGGGGTTCTGGTTAGTACATCATGTTGTTCCAACAATAGGGTTGCAAATCCCTTTAGCTCCTTGGGTACTTTCTCTAGCTTCTCCATTGGGAGCCCTGTGATACATCCAATAGCTGACTGTGAACATCCACTCCTGTGTTTGCTAGACCCCCGCATCGTCTCACAAGAGACAGCTATATTTGGGTCCTTTCAGCAAAATCTTGCTAGTGTATGCAATGGTGTCAGCATTTAGAAGCTGATTATGGGATGGATCCCTGGATACGGCAGTCTCTAAATGGTCCATCCTTTCATCACAGCTACGAACTTTGTCTCTGTAACTCCTTCCCTGGGTGTTTTGTTCCCAATTCTAAGAAGGTGCACAGTGTCCACACTTTGGTCTTCATTCTTCTTGAGTTTCATGCGTTTAGCAAATTGTATCTTATATCTTGGGTATCCTAAGTTTTGGGCTAATATCCACTTATCAGTGAATACATATTGTGTGAGTTCTTTTGTGATTGTGTTACTTCACTCAAGATGATGCCCTCCAGGTCCATCCATTTGACTAGGAATTTCATAAATTCATTCTTTTTAATAGCTGAGTAGTACTCCATTGTGTAAATGTACCATAATTTCTGTATCCATTCCTCTGTTGAGGGACATCTGGGTTCTTTCCACCTTCTGGCTATTATAAAGAGGGCTGCTATGAACATAGTGGAGCATGTGTCCTTTTTACCAGTTGGGACATCTTCTGGATATATGCCCAGGAGAGGTATTGCTGGATCCTCCGGTAGTACTATGTCCAATTTTCTGAGGAACCGCCAGACTGATTTCCAGAGTGGTTGTACAAGCTTGCAATCCCACCAACAATGGAGGAGTGTTCCTCTTTCTCCACATCCTCGCCAGCATCTGCTGTCACCTGAATTTTTGATCTTAGCCATTCTGACTGGTGTGAGGTGGAATCTCAGGGTTGTTTTGATTTGCATTTCCCTGATGATTAAGGATGTTGAACATTTTTTCAGGTGCTTCTCTGCCATTCGGTATTCCTCAGGTGAGAATTCTTTGTTCAGTTCTGAGCCCCATTTTTTAATGGGGTTATTTGACTTTCTGGAGTCCACCTTCTTGAGTTCTTTATATATATTGGATATTAGTCCCTTATCTGATTTAGGATAGGTGAAGATCCTTTCCCAATCTGTTGGTGGTTTTTTTGTCTTATTGATGGAGTCTTTAGCCTTGCAGAAGCTTTGTAGTTTCATGAGGTCCCACTTGTCAATTCTCGATCTTACAGCACAAGCCATTACTGTTCTATTCAGGAATTTTTCCCCTGTGCCCATATCTTCAAGGCTTTTCCCTACTTTCTCCTCTATAAGTTTCAGTGTCTCTGGTTTTATGTGAAGTTCCTTGATCCACTTAGACTTGACCTTAGTACAAGGAGATAGGAATGGATCGATTAGCATTCTTCTACATGTTAACAACCAGTTGTGCCAGCACCATTTGTTGAAAATGCTGTCTTTCTTCCACTGGATGTTTTTAGCTCCCTTGTCTAAGATCAAGTGACCGTAGGTGTGTGGGTTCATTTCTGGGTCTTCAATTCTATTCCATTGGTCTATTTGTCTGTCACTATACCAGTACCATGCAGTTTTTATCACAATTGCTCTGTAGTAGAGCTTTAGGTCAGGCATGGTGATTCCACCAGAGGTTCTTTTATCCTTGAGAAGAGTTTTTGCTATCCTAGGTTTTTTGTTATTCCAGATGAATTTGCAGATTGCATTTTCTAATTCGTTGAAGAATTGGTTTGGAATTTTGATGGGGATTGCATTGAATCTGTAGATTGCTTTTGGCAAGATAGCCATTTTTACAATGTTGATCCTGCCAATCCATGAGCATGGGAGATCTTTCCATCTTCTGAGATCTTCTTTAATTTCTTTCTTCAGAGACTTGAAGTTCTTATCATAGAGATCTTTCACTTCCTTAATTAGAGTCACGCCAAGATATTTAATATTATTTGTGACTATTGAGAAGGGTGTTGTTTCCCTAATTTCTTTCTCAGCCTGTTTATTCTTTGTGTAGAGAAAGGCCATTGATTTGTTTGAGTTAATTTTATTTTATTTTTTCAGTGTTACTGATAACCAGTTTTATTGTTCCAGAGGTACATTATTTTTATACATACAGTGTTGATGAATAAGTTAGAATGTATACATGGGTCTGCATAGATATAAAGAATGGATAGGAGTAGATGTATCATTCACATACCTGGATCTGTGTATTTTTTTTTGTACTTTTTTTTTTTTTTACATATTTTTCTCAATTACATTTCCAATGCTATCCCAAGAGTCCCCCATAGCGCCCCCCCACTTCCCTACCCACCCATTCCCATTCTTTTGGCCCTGGCATTCCCCTATATTGGGGCATATAAAGTTTGCAAGTCCAATGGGCCTCTCTTTCCAGTGATGGCCGACTAGGCCATCTTTCGATACATATGCAGCTAGAGACAAGAGCTCCGGGGTTCTGGTTAGTACATCATGTTGTTCCAACAATAGGGTTGCAGATCCCTTTAGCTCCTTGGGTACTTTCTCTAGCTTCTCCATTGGGAGCCCTGTGATACATCCAATAGCTGACTGTGAACATCCATTCCTGTGTTTGCTAGGCCCCGGCATCGTCTCACAAGAGACAGCTATATTTGGGTCCTTTCAGCAAAATCTTGCTAGTGTATGCAATGGTGTCAGCGTTTAGAAGCTGCTTATGGGATGGATCCCTGGATACGGCAGTCTCTAAATGGTCCATCCTTTCATCACAGCTATGAACTTTGTCTCTGTAACTCCTTCCCTGGGTGTTTTGTTCCCAATTCTAAGAAGGTGCACAGTGTCCACACTTTGGTCTTCATTCTTCTTGAGTTTCATGCGTTTAGCAAATTGTATCTCATATCTTGGGTATCCTAAGTTTTGGGCTAATATCCACTTATCAGTGAATACATATTGTGTGAGTTCTTTTGTGATTGTGTTACTTCACTCAAGATGATGCCCTCCAGGTCCATCCATTTGGCTAGGAATTTCATAAATTCATTCTTTTTAATAGCTGAGTAGTACTCCATTGTGTAAATGTACCATAATTTCTGTATCCATTCCTCTGTGGAGGGACATCTGGGTTCTTTCCAGCTTCTGGCTATTATAAATAGGGCTGCTATGAACATAGTGGAGCATGTGTCCTTTTTACCAGTTGGGACATCTTCTGGATATATGCCCAGGAGAGGTATTGCTGGATCCTCCGGTAGTACTATGTCCAATTTTCTGAGGAACCGCCAGACTGATTTCCAGAGTGGTTGTACAAGCTTGCAATCCCACCAACAATGGAGAAGTGTTCCTCTTTCTCCACATCCTCGCCAGCATCTGCTGTCACCTGAATTTTTGATCTTAGCCATTCTGACTGGTGTGAGGTGGAATCTCAGGGTTGTTTTGATTTGCATTTCCCTGATGATTAAGGATGTTGAACATTTTTTCAGGTGCTTCTCTACCATTCGGTATTCCTCAGGTGAGAATTCTTTGTTCAGTTCTGAGCCCCATTTTTTAATGGGGTTATTTGACTTTCTGGAGTCCACCTTCTTGAGTTCTTTATATATATTGGATATTAGTCCCTTATCTGATTTAGGATAGGTGAAGATCCTTTCGCAATCTGTTGGTGGTTTTTTTGTCTTATTGATGGTGTCTTTAGCCTTGCAGATGCTTTGCAGTTTCATGAGGTCCCACTTGTCAATTCTCGATCTTACAGCACAAGCCATTACTGTTCTATTCAGGAATTTTTCCCCTGTGCCCATATCTTCAAGGCTTTTCCCTACTTTCTCCTCTATAAGTTTCAGTGTCTCTGGTTTTATGTGAAGTTCCTTGATCCACTTAGACTTGACCTTAGTACAAGGAGATAGGAATGGATCGATTAGCATTCTTCTACATGTTAACAACCAGTTGTGCCAGCACCATTTGTTGAAAATGCTGTCTTTCTTCCACTGGATGTTTTTAGCTCCCTTGTCTAAGATCAAGTGACCGTAGGTGTGTGGGTTCATTTCTGGGTCTTCAATTCTATTCCATTGGTCTATTTGTCTGTCACTATACCAGTACCATGCAGTTTTTATCACAATTGCTCTGTAGTAGAGCTTTAGGTCAGGCATGGTGATTCCACCAGAGGTTCTTTTATCCTTGAGAAGAGTTTTCCAGCTACTTCACCGAAGCTGTTTATCAGGCTTAGGAGTTCTCTGGTGGAATTTTTAGGGTCACTTATATATACTATCATATCATCTGCAAAGAGTGATATTTTGACTTCATCTTTTCCAATTTGTATCCCTTTGATCTCCTTTTGTTGTCGAATTGCTCTGGCTAGGACTTCAAGTACAATGTTGAATAGGTATGGAGAAAGTGGACAGCCTTGTCTAGTCCCTGATTTTAGAGGGATTGCTTCAAGCTTCTCACCATTTACTTTGATGTTGGCTACTGGTTTGCTGTAGATTGCTTTTATCATGTTTAGGTATGGGCCTTGAATTCCTGATCTTTCCAAAACTTTTATCATGAATGGGTGTTGGATCTTGTCAAATGCTTTTTCCGCATCTAATGAGATGACCATGTGGTTTTTGTCTTTGAGTTTGTTTATATACTGGATTACGTTGATGGATTTCCGTATATTGAACCATCCCTGCATCCCTGGGATGAAACCTACTTGGTCAGGATGGATGATTGTTTTGATGTATTCTTGGATTCGGTTAGCAAGAACTTTATTGAGGATCTTTGCATCAATATTCATAAGGGATATTGGTCTGAAGTTTTCTATCTTTGTTGGGTCTTTTTGTGGTTTAGGTATCAGAGTAATTGTGGCTTCATAGAATGAGTTGGGTAGAGTACCTTCTGTTTCTATTTTGTGGAATAGTTTGTGAAGAACTGGGATTAGATCTTCTTTGAAGGTCTGATAGAACTCTGCACTAAACCCATCTGGTCCTGGGCTTTTTTTAGTTGGGAGACTATTAATGACTGCTTCTATTTCTTTGGGGGATATAGGGCTGTTTAGATCATTAACCTGATCTTGATTCAACTTTGGTACCTGGTATCTGTCTAGGAACTTCTCCATTTCATCCAGGTTCTCCAGTTTTGTTGAGTATAGCCTTTGGTAGAAGGATCTGATGGTGTTTTGGATGTCTTCAGGATCTGTTGTTATGTCTCCTTTTTCATTTCTGATTTTGTTAATTAGGATGCTTTCCCTGTGCCCTCTAGTGAGTCTGGCTAAGGGTTTATCTATCTTGTTGATTTTCTCAAAGAACCAGCTCCTTGATTGGTTGATTCTTTGAATAGTTTTTCTTGTTTCCACTTGGTTGATTTCGCCCCTGAGTTTGATTATTTCCTGCCGTCTACTCCTCTTGGGTGAATTTGCTTCCTTTTGTTCTAGTGCTTTTAGGTATGTTGTCAAGCTGCTAATGTGTGCTCTCTCTAGTTTCCTTTTGGAGGCACTCAGAGCTATGAGTTTTCCTCTTAGAAATGCTTTCATTGCGTCCCATAAGTTTGGGTATGTTGTGGCTTCATTTTCATTGAAGTCTAAAAGTTCCTTAATTTCTTTCTTTATTCCTTCCTTGACCAAGGTATCATTGAGAAGAGTGTTGTTCAGTTTCCACGTGAAGGTTGGCTTTCTATTATTTATTTTGTTATTGAAGATCAGTCTTAGTCCATGGTGATCTGATAGGATGCATGGGACAATTTCAATATTTTTGTATCTGTTGAGGCCTGTTTTGTGACCAATGTGGTCAATTTTGGAGAACGTACCATGAGGTGCTGAGAAGAAGGTATATCCTTTTGTTTTAGGATAGAATGTTCTGTAGATATCTGCCAGATCCATTTGATTCATAATTTCTCTTAGTTTCTCTGTGTCCCTGTTATTTTCTGTTTCCATGATCTGTCCATTGGTGAAAGTGGTGTGTTGAAGTCTCCCACTATTATTGTATGAGGTACAATTTGTGCTTTGAGATTTACTAAAGTTTCTTTAATGAATGTGGCTGCCTTTGTATTTGGAGCATAGATATTCAGAATTGATAGTTCCTCTTGGAGGATTTTACCTTTGATGAGTATGAAGTGTCCCTCCCTGTCTTTTTTAATGACTTTGGGTTGGAAGTCAATCTTATCAGATATTAGAATGGCTACTCCAGCTTGTTTCTTCCTACCATTTGCTTGGAAAATTGTTTTCCAGCCTTTCATTCTGAGGTAGTGTCTATCTTTTTCTCTGAGATGAGTTTCCTGTAAGCAGCAAAATGTTGGGTCTTGTTTGTGTAGCCAGTTTGTTAGTCTATGTCTTTTTATCGGGGAGTTGAGTCCATTGATATTAAGAGATATTAAGGAAAAGTAATTGTTGTTTCCTGTTATTTTTGTTGTTAAAGTTGGCATTCTGTTCTTGTGGCTGTCTTCTTTTAGGTTTGTTGAGGGATTACCTTCTTGTTGTTTCTAGGGCGTGGTTCCTGTCCTTGTATTGGTTTTTTTCTGTTATTATCCTTTGAAGGGCTGGATTCATGGAAAGATAATGTGTGAATTTGGTTTTGTCGTGGAATACTTTGGTTTCTCCATCTATGTTAATTGAGAGTTTGGCTGGGTATAGTAGCCTGGGCTGGAATTTGTGTTCTTTTAGTGTCTGTATAACATCCGTCCAGGATCTTCTTGCTCTCATAGTCTCTGGTGAAAAATCTGGTGTAATTCTGATAGGCTTGCCTTTATATGTTACTTGGCCTTTTTCTCTTACTGCTTTTAGTATTCTATTTTTATTTAGAGCATTTGTTGTTCTGATTATTATGTGTCGGGAGGTATTTCTTTTCTTGTCCAGTCTATTTGGAGTTCTGTAGGCTTCTTGTATGTTCATGGGCATCTCTTTCTTTAGATTTGGGAAGTTTTCTTCTATAATTTTGTTGAAGATGTTTGCTGGTCCTTTGAGTTGAAAATCTTCATTCTCATCCACTCCTATTATCCGTAGGTTTGGTCTTCTCATTGTGTCCTGTATTTCTTGAATGTTTTGAGTTAGGATCTTTTTGCATTTTACATTTTCCTTGATTGTTGTGCCGATGTTCTCTATGGAATCTTCTGTACCTGAGATTCTCTCTTCCATCTCTTATATTCTGTTGCTGATGCTGGTATCTATGGTTCCAGATTTCTTTCCTAGGGTTTCTATCTCCAGTGTTGCCTCATTTTGGGTTTTCTTTATTGTGTCTACTTCCCTTTTTAGGTCTAGTATGGTTTTGTTCATTTCCATCATCTGTTTGGATGTGTTTTCCTGTTTTTCATTAAGGACTTCTACCTGTTTGATTAGGTTATCCTGTTTTTCTTTAAGGATTTGTAACTCTTTAGCAGTGTTCTCCTGCAATTCTTTAAGGGATTTTTGTGCTTCCTCTTTACTGTCTTCTACCTGTTTACCAGTGTTCCTTTGTATTTCTTTAAGTGTGTTATTAAAGTCCTTCTTGAAGTCCTCTACCATCATCAGGAGATATGCTTTTAGATCCGTGTCTAGCTTTTCCGGTGTTTTGGGGTGCCCTGGACTGGGCGAAGTGGGAGTGCTGGGTTCTGATGATAGTGAGTGGTCTTGGTTTCTGTTAGTAAGATTATTACGTTTACCTTTCGCCATCTGGTAATCTCTGGGGTTAGTTGTTGTCGTTGTCACTGTTTAAAGATTGGAGCAGAAGCTGTGTTCCACTCACCAGCAGTCTCAAAATCCTGTGGCGGGGGTCCTGGGTAGCTGGCGGTACCCCGGTGCTGGTCCAGCCGGAAGAGGCCTGTGGTCCTACTCAGGCCGGTTTTCTGCTTCCCTAACTAATGCAGTCTCAGGTCCCGTGCGCAATTGGATTGGAGCAGAAGCTGTGTTCCACTCTCCAGAAGTCTTAAGATCCTGTGGTGGGTGTAGTGGGTAGCTGGCGAGTGTCAACCAACCCTGCGCCCTAGCTACCCAGGTGCTTTTCTGACTGGAAGAGGCTTGTGGCCCTATGTAGGCTGGATTTCTCTCTCCCCAACCAGAGCAGTCTCAGGTCCCGCGTGATTGGACTGGAGCAGAAGCTGTGTTCCACTCACCAGCAGTCTCAAAATCCTGTGGCGGGGGTCGTGGGTAGCTGGCGGGTGTCAGCCGACCCTGGTGCTGATCTGGCCGGATGAGGCCTGTGGCCCTACTCAGGCCGGTTTCTGCTTCCCTAGCTGGGCAGAAACATTATAAGATCAAACAAGCAGCGAAGACTGATAACTGTCATGGTGATAAATTCTTACAAGGGTTGGTGGTGAGACAGGCAATGTTATGGTGTCAGGATGGGAGGGGGAAGGGAGCCAACTCCTGCTACCCTGACCTGATACCTGAGGTATCCGGACTCAAGCCCTCCTCCACCATTTCTCTTTAAACATGGGCCATTATGGTCTCACTCTGTATTTTAACGTCTTTACTATTTTTCTTATTTAATAAATTATAAAGTTCATTCTAGAGTATCCGTCCCTCCCCTCTCTTCTTTTTCTCTGTATGCCTATCTCTCTCTCTCTCTCTCCTTTCACTCTTTCTCTCTCTCATTCCTGACCAGAACTGTGAAGGAAGGACACAGGAGAAATCATTTGTTCAACTAGGTTACTAAATCTTTGAGTTTCAAATCCCTGCACCTAGTTTCAAAAATTAGTTTAGCCCAAATACTTTTGTGTATTTGTCTTGACAGAGTTTTATTTATTTATTTATTTATTTAGACATCTCCCTACTCCCCAATGCTTTATTTTTAAGTTCTTAAGTGCACACATATACACATAATCTCATTGAATTATTGACAGAGTTTTAAACAAGAGGTCACAGCATGGTTTACGGTGTACAGATCCACTGAGAGTGGTTCCAGTATTCACCAAGAGTATATCCAAAGAGTGTACACACCTGCAGAGAGCAGATTCAAAGACTTTGTGCATCCAGGGAGAGCAGATCCAAATGGGTCTTTGTTCGTAAGGCTGCATGATAATGAGTGCAAATCTTTGGTTTTGTTTCTCATAACAGTCACAAACATACATATCAATTTAAGTGAAAATAAGTGGACTCCTGCAGGAAATGTAATTTTCATAATTAAAAAATAAGTCTGTTTAAAGAAAATTTGATATCAGTTCTTTAATCTCCTTCAGAGACTAAACCAAGAACATTTGACAATTTATGAGGCTAATACTTTATTATCAAAAATGCAAAGACATCATAAGGGAAAATATAGAGAAACATTGTTTATGAACATAGACACAAATCCTTACAAACAACTTATGAGAGTTCAGTTGATCATGCATTATACAACATGATCTAATAAAAGTTTCTTCCAAGAATTGGTGATTGATTCATCATTGCAAAATAACCCATGATACTAATAAATAAGGAGATAAAATGGCAGAATGGTATCAAATGATGCCCCAAAAGGTTTTGCATCAACTTGCTAGGGAATGCACCCAGTGTCGGTTTAGGGATGGAAACCAATAGGCACAGATTTTCTCAGGGATCTGAATGTCAAGAGATCAAAGTTGGGCATCAGCAGAGGTTCCACCTCTAAAACCCCCTAGGTTGTAGCCATAGTCCTCTGATCCTTGCCACTGTTTCCATGCTACCATCACAGACTCTATGACCCCTCCCACCTTTGGAAAAAACACCATCGCTCCACTTAGGGTGCACTCAGACAAGGTGTCATAACCCCTAACCTTAGGATATTAAATTTACCTACAAAGATCATTATGCTGCAAGTAAGGCCACACTCATCAGCTAGGGAGGAAGGAGGGTGTGTGGATATTGGGGCCACTGTTTGGCCTTCCTGAGGAATTGTCTCAAGAGTGAATTTCAGTAAGGCAGGAGTAGAGGAGCTGTTCCTCACCATGTGGTCATAGCATGTGCAGAACAGTGTGTGAAGAGAGACATCCCCATGAACATAGGTACCACACTGGGAACTGAGTTACTGATCCTAAGAATACACACAATGCATGGAAGAACTCAGCAGTGGACCTCCAAATCAGACAGGGTGATCCCAGGTCCTGAATGATGGATCCCCATAGTTAACACAAATTGAATGAGGAATCCCTAGAACAGATACGACACAAAGAGAACTGAGCGCTGGGTCAATGGCCTTTTCCCCCTGCCTGAGTCCCAATATTTTCCCAAACTACTTGTCTGGGGCTGACTGTTTAACAAGAAAAAGCAGAATAAAACATCCAAATGGAAAAAAGGCCATGAGCCTGACTCTACTCATGGGCAACCTAAAGAGAAATCGCAAAGGATTAGCAGAGAAACTGCTAAAACCAGTAAGCCGGTTGGATAGATTTACAGGCTGCTAGGTGAGAGAACAGAGTGCTATTCTATTCCCCGGAACCAGCAATGCACAGCTAGTGAGCTCATTGAGACCAACCTTTGCTAATCTAGGTGTATGGGATTTATTTACTTAGCTGATGCTGTGGAGGATCGAAACAGAGAGAGATGCCACTGTGTTCTCCAGAGAATGCTGACAACTAAAAAGACCCCAACTCTCACACATGGCTCCTCAGCTTAATTAGACTGCTGTGAAAATCCCAGTTTGGATTGGGGGCTGTTCAGAGACAGACTGTTTACCTGGCACGTTGGAGCCCCGGGACTCCATTCTCAGCACTCTACAAACATTGCCCCAAGATTGTAGAGGGATAGACTAAATTATTTCTAAATGATTTATGGAAATTGAATAAAACAAATATCCAAAGTGATATTGAAGGGCAAAGAGAGTAGAGGCAGAGAGTGTCTGCCCAATGTGAGGTCCTATCACATGGCTACAGTCACCCATGGGAAGTTGGTGGAAGGGGACACTTGGATCCTGGAACTAGAATAGGTACCCCAGAAGGAACCAGAAGACAGGCTGCCCACACTTGGTGATTTTAATGATACTGATACAATCCATGGGAAAGAACAGCCCTGCTTATAATCATATTAACCATCAGGCATGCACAGGCCACGTGGGGGTATCTCTTCTCAGACAACAAATATTTATACCTATAATCAAGCTCTGAATGTTTAGAGAAAGCAGGGAATCATCTCACATTAACAAATAATCCCCTAGACTTTTCCTACTATATCCAATTTTTGCTAAAACAAAACAAAACCCAAAACACTTGGGTAAACAGGCTCTAGAAATAAGAAAGGTTTGCTGCATGAAAGATCATATGCAAAGGTGGAATGAGAAGGTATACATGAGAAGGAAGTGTTTGTAAATTATGTGTCTCATAGATACAAAAAAGGAGCTGATATCTGGGGTTGGAGAGATGATGCAGTGATTAAGAGCACTGGCTGTTCTTCCAGAAGACACAGGTTCAATTCCAAACATACACATGGCAGCTCAAAATTGTCTGAAACTCCAGTTCCAGGGGATCTTATGCCCTCTTCTGCTGTGCAGGATCCTGTATTCACATGGGGCACATAAACTCATATGACCACATATACATAAAACAAGAGAAACTTTTACACACATAAAAAGATGAAATTGACATCTCAGTGGTAACTAACTGTGAGTATGCTCAGTAGGCACGTGATAGAAACTGACAGAAAGTATATGACATGATGACTATGAAAAATGGTCAAGATGACTGTGTAGTAAGGAATTTAAATAGAAGCAGAGTGATGAATAAAAATAAGAGTTATTTGAATTAATAAGCCAACAAACAAGTTGCAAAAACACAAGATACTGGCAGATATGCAGACAAAAAGAATGGCTGACCACTTTTGAAGGCAAACCAGAGCAGTTTCTCTTGAAAGCAACTTGGAGCCTTGTTCTACAATCTAAATATACAGCTATCCTGAGAACCAACAGCAGGTATCTGGATATTTGTCTCAGGAAAATGAATACTTGTGATCACATAACAATATCACAGTTAGAACCAGGTTTGAAGAACCTCTAATCACTCATGAAAGCTGTCAGGTGTCATTAATACCCAAGCTGTGCCTATTGCACAGAACACTACACAACAATGAAAAAGGATAAGCTAGGAACACCAACAGTGAAGTCCAGAGAGTTGCTGACTGAACAGAAGTAAGCCCCTTCGAGGCATTGGGCTATGCAAAGACAATCTGGTCTCCAGTCGAGCTGAGGTGGAACCCCAGGACCCAGTGGTGATAATTCACCTACATGGGATGGAAGGAGTTCTCTCATGTCTCCTGGACCCTGGCTCCTTTCAAAGTTACCGCCCCCCCCCCAGCCCCCACAGGAAAAGCATGGCTTTTAGTCGAGTAGGCAATGTCCCAAGCTTCCAACCTTTAGGCAAAACTCCTCCCCAGTTACCTAGCAACAGTAAAGATAACAGCACACCATAAGAGGGTCTGTTTGGCCCCTCCTCACTCTCTTGCTCTTATTCCCCTTACACTCTTTTTACTTTCTCCTCTCCTCTCCTTATTCTCTTCTCTCGTTCTCTTCCTCTCTCTCTCTCTCTCTCTCTCTCTCTCTCTCTCTCTCTCTCTCAAACTTTTCTCTTTCCCCTTGCCTTTCTACAATAAAGCTCTAAAACCATAGACTATCTCTGTTCATCAAGGGCATGGTGTTACCTTACAACAATAACAATAGTTACTCCCAGATCTTTAGGGAAGACAAATGCAGAATCAAGATAAAATTTGTACATTCATGTATGTGTGTGTGTTCATTTGTATACATGTAACAATTAAACTCCAGTTGTCTTCTTTCCCTGTTATAATTCAAGTTACACACACAAACACACACACACACACACACACACTCACACACACACACACACACAGAGAAAGAGAGAGAGGCTCAAAGAAGGAACACTGATCTATAACTATGTATGTATCCCTATAAATAAATGAAAACTATGATTCAGCCAGGATTCCTGTCAGAAAACTTGCTATACATTGAGGATCTATACCACTACTAATTCATTCTATACAAGATTTAAACTGTAAATTATAGAAAGTAAATAAGTCAAACCTCACATACTTCATCTCCTAGTCAACCTTACACTGAAAATCCATCAGAACAATTACATTTAAAAATACTTGATACACAACAAACTGCACATGGTTAAGGGCCATACAATGGGACAAGATTTGACAGCTGAATTCATGCCTTTGTGACATTTTAATTTCCAAGTCCTCAGAGCATCTTTGTGTCACCTTAACCCACTTGAAACTTGTCAGAAGGTGTTTCTTCAAAAGCCTGTACATCTATCTAGTCTGAAATATTCCCATTTAAATAACAATAAATAGGAAGGCAGGATTTTGTCACTTCTGCTCTTTCCAGGGATTCTATCCTTGTGTTCAGTGAGGATTGGCCTGTTCCTAAGAATTCCACCACACAAGTTAGTCACAGATAATTGACTTCTTTGTCATCTAATTTTTCTTAATACCAGTATATATACTGATGGGGATATGGAACAGTAGCTGAGATATGAGCCAGCCCTGCAGGATACCACACTGCTTTACAGGGAATGTCAACTATGCCTAAAAGGGAGAGAGAGAAGGTTCAAAGAGCAGCTGATGATGAGGGGGTAGTAGCATGTCACTGACCAAGTATGATATGAAGTATTCCAATAATCTCAGCATCTATGGTTAAAAAAATCTGGGACCTTTTATCTTGGCAATTAAGAATGGAATCAAAATGCTGTTTGTTCTGAAAGGGTTATTTACTCATTCACAGATATTATTATTATTTTCATAGTGAGGGCTCTTATACTTATTGTTTTGTATAAGGAAAATGATAGCGGTGTTTCCATAGGGCTCAGAACATTCCCCTGTTCTGATAACAACCAGAGGCCATCCATGTTCTTTCACTTTTCCTCAGCTTACCAGATGTGTGATTCCTTGGGATGTGTGCGCTCAGGCAAACTTCCTTCCTTCCTGTGATCAGCTTGAAACTCTGGATCTCCCTGGCTAGTCCTGGGTACCAGTCTCCGGAGATTGATACTTGCTGTGTTTCTCCCCTGGAGCTGGCTTTTAGATACTCTGTATTATGAGTTTAATAGTTTCTTAAGTTGACAATAATTTCCACAAGACCTTAAACATATAATTTTTGCTGCCTTCATCCTGAAAATGAGCACAGGGGCAGCCAAATGCAATTTTATTGTTTTCAATTATTGCATTAAAACGCCTACCATCACAGTAAAACTTTACATGGGCATCAGTGTCCCTTTTATAAGTACCGCACAGAAACAAGCCATAAATGGCTGGTACTGGTCTTTTTAGTGTAGTATAAAATCCGATTAATAAAGAACCACAGTGGAAACAGGAATTACCCATGAACGTTCTCAATCATGGGATATGTGTTAGTTAGTGGAGCTTTATGGTCATGTGCAGAAAATATTAGCCTTTTTCAAGTGTAATAAAGGATTTTATCTGTGCATGACACAATGGAGATTAAAACAAGACACTAACAGTCTTAACACTGCAGCTTGTGCCTCCAAGGGATCATTGAAACCATGAAGAAAAGATTGAGACCTAATAGGTCTCTCACCACCATAACACCATAGTTAAAGTATGATTACACAGAATTTTAGGAAGGCCAGGCCACTGTCACAATAATATGTTGAATTCAATTAAGTTACTATCAGGACCTCATAGTTTGGAAAGCATCCCAACCAGAATAAGCATATACTAAATACACGTATAGCATGTAAACCATAAATTTTGTTAGGCAGGCCTGGTTGTGTACATCTTTAATCCCAACACTCAGGCAGCAGAAGCAGGTTGATCTCTGTGGGCTTGAAACCATCTTGGTCTATATAGAGACTCCCAGCACATTCAGGACAACGTGGTAAAACCTGGTCCCCCAAAAATATACACAATGAATTTTTTTTAAATCTAGATTCACTTTAGGTTAGTGTCTTAGTTACTTTCCTGTTGCTGAGATGAACCACCATAAGCAAGGCAAGTCACAGCAGGAAGGCTTTATTTGGGCTTACAGTTCCAGAGGGATGAGAGTCCATCGCTATCCTCCCTAGAATTATGGCAGCAGGCAGGCATGCAACTGGAGCACTAAGCTGAGGGATCTCATCTTTAACTACAAACAGGAAACACAGAGTATCTTCAAGATAATATGAATGGTCAATCTCTCAAAGACTACACCAGTGGCACAATTTTTCCAGCAAGACAGCATTTCCCTAAAGCTTCCCAAACAGAGCCAGCAACTGGGTACCTAGTACTCAAATGCCAGGGTCTACAGTGGACATCTCATTCAAATTGTCTCTGTGTGCATAAAACTTGCTAAGATTACTACACAATGTTATGCAAACCCCATCCTCACACATGCTTGTGGCACCACGGAAGATTTACATTCCAGGTGGTCAGACGTTATGCTAGTCAGACCTACTAAACTGAAACAGGGGATGCAGTAGAATCTGAACATGCAACTTAGAGTCTGTCAGCTTATCAGACCTGAAGGGAAAGATAGAGTGAAGCGGAGTTCACATGATCCATCATGGAAGGTAGTCCATGTCTTAACATGCCCTAGTTGTTGTTGTAGAACAGCTATGTTCCTGGCAGACCAGTCTCTTAGCTCAGTGGGCTACAGCACAGACAGAATTCCCTATTACAGACACACTTGTAACGACTTTGGGCAGGGCATAAGCTGAGTTTGAACACTGACACTTTCATTCACCTATGAGACTCAAGACATGAGACACCTCACCCTGGCTTCTGGGATCCTAAGTGAAAGTAAGCAATACCGATGTCTTCCTGTGCTGATCTTAGCTCTGACCATATCTTTGAGAGCATCTAGTTTCAGATTTAGTCAAAGTGTTTCTGTTCAAAGCAAATCCAGCATTCTAGACATGGAGACAAATTCTCTACCCCAGCTCCATAGATAAGCACGACTACATGGAATTTTAGGAAGCCTAGGCCACTGTCACAATAATATGTTGTACCCAGTAAAGTTATTCTTATGACAGACAAGGGCTTTGCTCTGAGAGATTGTGCTGGTTCTGTCGAACTTCCATGTCTCCTGCCTAGGCAGTGGCAGTGATATAGACCATATCCACACAGTGCTGAAAGGACCAGACAGTGATCCACAAAGATAGGAGGGCCATCCAAGAGTTGCAACCTTTTATCTGAAAATTATAAGAGGGAATGTATGATTTTTAGAGATTTCTGAGTTAAAGCTGCAGAAGAACCTGAATCTGAGAGCAGATGGGCTATGAGCATCTGAATAAGAAACCTGTGGCTTATCTAGTTCTTTCTCCCACTAAAAATAAGAGCTGACTGTGAGCAGCTTCCCACTGCTCAGGGGTGCCCTCCATCCTCTGTGGTTGAAGGTCTAGGGCTTGCATGAGGTTTGAACTCTGCATCTGAGGAGAGATGGCAGTCAAAGAGCAAAAGGGAAGAGCTGCATATGAGCTCTCCAGGGCATTACTCATCTCAGAGAGCTAGAGGGTGAGGAGCTATGCTGCTGGCAACATAGAAATGCCTTGTCTCCCAGAGCAGGCAGCAGCTGCTGCAGCTTTTTAAAAAGGAGTATTCTTTCCAGCTTCTTAGCTATTAAAAAGAATGAATTTATGAAATTCCTAGCCAAATGGATGGACCTGGAGGGCATCATCTTGAGTGAAGTAACACAATCACAAAAGAACTCACACAATATGTATTCATTGATAAGTGGATATTAGCCCAAAACTTAGGATACCCAAGATATAAGATACAATTTGATAAACGCATGAAACTCAAGAAGAATGAAGACCAAAGTGTGGACACTGTGCACCTTCTTAGAATTGGGAACAAAACACCCAGGGAAGGAGTTACAGAGACAAAGTTCGTAGCTGTGATGAAAGGATGGACCATTTAGAGACTGCTGTATCCAGGGATCCATCCCATAATCAGCTTCTAAACGCTGACACCATTGCATACACTAGCAAGATTTTGCTGAAAGGACCCAAATATAGCTGTCTCTTGTGAGACGATGCCGGGGCCTAGCAAACACAGGAGTGGATGTTCACAGTCAGCTATTGGATGTATCACAGGGCTCCCAATGGAGAAGCTAGAGAAAGTACCCAAGGAGCTAAAGGGATCTGCAACCCTATTGTTGGAACAACATGATGTACTAACCAGAACCCCGGAGCTCTTGTCTCTAGCTGCATATGTATCGAAAGATGGCCTAGTCGGCCATCAATGGAAAGAGAGGCCCATTGGACTTGCAAACTTTATATGCCCCAATATAGGGGAATGCCAGGGCCAAAAGAATGGGAATGGGTGGGTAGGGAAGTGGGGGGCGCTATGGGGGACTTTTGGGATAGCATTGGAAATGTAATTGAGGAAAATATGTAATAAAAATATTAAAAATAAAAAAAAATAAAATAAAAAAAATAAAAAGGAGTATTCTTAACTCTTTAAAGAACTACCTACATTGGAAGCAATGTAATCCCTGCATTTTGTTAACTAAAATCCTGTCTCAACAAGGGTAGGGTTCTTAGTCCCATCTCGGAAACTTAATTTTATTCTAAGTTAGAAACCCACATGAACTGAGTTCCTTGTGTTGTTATTTTCTTTGTTGGTTCTTTGTTGTTATCAAGTCCTAAGAATTGAACCTAGAACTTCACCCATGCCAGACAGGTGTTCTGCCGTTGAGATTTGTCTCTGGCACTCTTTTGTCTTTTTGTTTTAAGATAGAACCTACTACATTACCAAGGCTGGCTTTGAATTTGTTCTGCAGTCCAACTAGCTCATGAACTTGAGATCCTCCTCCCTCAGCTTTCCCAGGCAGCAGGTCTGTGGCACCAGGCCAGGCCCCAGATAAATGTTTTGTAGCAATTAACATGATATCATCTTTGTGTAGTCCCTTGTTATGCAGAAATTATGCTACTGCATAAGAATGAGTAAGTAAGGGTGTGGTATGATTTAAGAGTCTCTACTGGTAAATCCCCCTCATCCAGAGGCCAGGATCTGAGTTTATCTGATCATTGCTGAGGCTTACAGGTGACTGCTGACTGTATATATGACCATGGCTGAATGAAGCTTTAGCATTTGAAGTGTGTGTGTGTGTGTGTGTGTGTATTGACTAGATTTGTGGGTGGATGTACTCATTTGTACATGTACATGATAAAGACCAGATATAGAAAGCTGGTGTCTTTCTCCATATCTGTATACCTTATTGTATTACTCAAGGGCTTTCACTGGACCCAGATTCACTAACTTAGTTAGACTAGCTGACTATCACATTCCCAGGATTCCACTGTCTCAGCACCCAGAATCAGGAATAAGATGTGCTTTGTCATGCATAACTTTGTTTTAAAATGTAAATTCTGGGAATCCAAATTAAGGTCTCAATGCTTCACACAAAACCCTTTACCCACAAAACCATCTCCCCAGATCTTTACTGAATGCTTGTATCCAAAGAACTTTCCCAAATGCATCTGGGGTCAAAGACACCGAAGAAAGTCATGAACAGATTTCTTCACTAACCATGGAGACTAATCACAGATCATACACTATTGTTGATTGCACAAAATGACCCTTAACACTGAGTCCTGTTCATCCAACCTGGCCCCATCCTACCACTGACAATGAAAGTCAAGACAGTGTGGACAGGACATGATTTAATATGATAGGTACTCTTCTGGCTTCACTTCTGTATATCCAGGAAGACAAACCACATCCATGATTCCACTTATCCACAGTGACAGCCCACAGCCATGCTTTAACATATGCACAATGACAGCTGTCAGCCACACTTCCACATATCCATAGTGACAGTTCATGGTTGACTAGTCAGTAGAGCTCAAACAGGCAGTGCTGATGAAAGCATTTTTATATATTATCTCTTCCCTATCATACTTCAGGTGATGTTTAAAGTTCAAGTGTGTAACTACCCCCCTTTATAAAAATGCTTCCAGGAATCCATCATATTCTCAGTCTAATTCATCTCCAGATTCTGGGTTGTTCTCTATTTTCTTTGTTTTGTTGTTCTCTATTTATTCCATAGCACTTAGTCCTTACTCATAAACAACAAGGTTCTGGCTTCCTGAAACACATCTAAAGATCACCTTTTAAAAGAAGAATTAACAGATGTTAAAAGCATCTGATACCAGGAGGCAAGGATTTATACTCTCTCAAATCAAATATTATTATTCCTCAAAGCTAGACTTTGATAATTATTCACAGAACAACTAGAAAGTACACTTTCAAAAACAACTGGAATTTTATTAATAAAATGAATGTTTTAATTGCCCATCTGTCACTTAGAAAATTTTCAATTTGTACAGGTCTTAATCTGAGCCAATAGAATAACATTTACTGTGTTTCATAGAATATGAGGATGAATATGCAGGTAAACACAATCTTTTACATTGTTGTAAAACACAGAAATGTCATTTAAGATGTCCTTTTAAACCTGCCACTCCAGCCTGTAGTCTCAATGACTTGGGAATTAGATAACTGTTTTCCAAGTGAGCGTGTGTCCATCACAAATGGGAGGTATGGTTAGGATACACATGCAAATACCAAACTGTATGGAAGTCATTAAATGATTTTGAAAAGAGCTGCAAGGATGCTCTTAATAGGGAAAAGAAGTTTTCAGTTGAGAGCAATAAGAGGGACCGTTCTTTATTTCATGCTTTTAAAATCCGCTAAGAAAGATGTAATCAGTGTTCATACCACAAAATAAAATGAAGATTATGATAGGCCTTGCATATATGAGTTAGGGCAATGCAGTTGTATAATACTCATATATTTCAATATATCACCTTTTGCATGGTATCTGTAAATATATATAACACAATATTTTAATTAAATAAATGATAAAATGGAGGTAATGGTAGAGAATATTAGTTGGAAATGGTTTTGAGGAGTGCATACTAGGTTCCAACTGTCTGAGTAGGTGTCAAACATCTGAGAATTCATTCTACGGCTACAATGAACATAAAGCTAGAGATAATGAAAATAGAAACACAGCAGTAAGGAGTGTGAGCTGTGGCTGCAGGGGATTGGAGTTACCTGAACAAGTGACATCTAAATAGAATCTCCAGAGTGTGGTGCTGGTGACATAGGACACAGTGGCTGAGTTGTTCACAGATATTGTGGGGCACAGGAAAGTTGACACTGTGGGGGGTCAGAAGTGCATCCCCCCCTACCCTACCTACTTCCCTCTGAGAGGAAAAGGCAGAGCTGAG
Organism: Mus caroli; assembly: GCF_978045245.1. Taxonomy (NCBI): domain Eukaryota; kingdom Metazoa; phylum Chordata; class Mammalia; order Rodentia; family Muridae; genus Mus; species Mus caroli. The sequence continues at coordinate 111,563,379 of NW_028227265.1, read as the reverse complement.
AACACACACTGAAGACCACAGCAGAATCCAGAGCACATGGGCTTGCACTCAGGGAAAATGTAAAGCAAGGATGAAGGTCGGGGCTGTGAGTGTTTCTTGCCAGACAGAGTCACCTGGCACTTGGTATTTTGGCCACAACATAAGGAGTAGGTTGAGGAGGTGGGTGGGCATCAGTAAGGTAATTTGTATGGACATGAGGATGAGAAGCTGTGGAATAGAACCAAGAAATGGCCCACACCTTAGCCAAGAAGCAATGTAGGCTGTTTGGAATTTGTCACAGCTGCACACAAATCTTGTCCAGTGTGTGTGGGGGCGGTGGGATAAGATTGGGTGACCCATGAGTGGATTACAGAAGCTTCTTGCAAAGTCTCACAATAACCACTTTAGCAGGCAGTGATCATGAAGAAGCTAAGATGGGCAAAACACACAGCTGCTACTGAAGTCTTAACCTGGGGCTTCAGGAAGTCAAGGACTCAAAACTGGAATGGTCACTCAACTAACCCCAATCTGGTTTTTGTATACATACAAATTAATTTAAGTCTTTTGGTTTTTCGAGCAGCTTGAAGCCAGACTGGGTAGAGGAACCAACCCCTCCACCGGCTCACAGGTGGCTCATCTACAGCACTGTCAGAGGTCCCCGTGGAAGAGGGTGATTTCAGATATTTATCACGTGTTTGGGAACTGCATGAAAAACCATGAAAGGGGCTGATCCAGCTGCGGCTTCCTAGAGGGCTGTGGGAAATGAGTTGTGTTGCCATAATATCGGTGTCTATAGTTTGAGACATTATGTTCTCGTTGAAAATAACAAAGTATAAACACTCTTCAACCTAAGCGCAATTACCCCCAGATAAATCCACTTTTGGCTGCACAATAGAGCAATTCAAGGTGTTTCTAATGCATAATCATATTGGAGAGTTGAGCACTCTTAGGTTGACACACTGCAGACACCACACTCCTCAACTACGGAGAGTAACTGTCATGAGTTGGTACAGAAGCAAATTCCCAAGTAAGTGAACCATTTAAAGAAAATGCAGGGCAAGCTTCTGATAAAAGACCCATGAATAAGAACAATTAGAAATGGAAAGAAAAGGAGGAACATATTCTTTATTGACTATAATCAGAAATACTCATAGCCTATAATATTATAATGTAATGCAGTGAGCAGAAGAAAACAAGGAACCAAGGAAAGAAAGTACACAGGGAAGATGTGGCTCTCACTGACTCTACGGGGAGCTTCTTGTAGGGAACACTCCTCAGAGTAAACAGGTCAGGAGGTGCCAGCAGGCTACAGACTCCCCTCCAGGACAGAGCATACTGTAGGACAAGAGGTCCTGAGAAGAGAGATCTGTATAAATGTCATCTCATGAGAGACATGCCTTCAGGGTGGCTGATCAAGAAGTGTGGCTAAGGCTGATCTGCCCTAGCTGTAGCTGATGCTCAGCTCCTTGGAAGAAGGGTCCTTTCTTGTGACCCAGTGCAGGTATGTTGGGTGGCACCAGTATAGAACATGCAGCTTGATCAATAGTACCCCGACAAGCATCTGCCACTGGCCCCAGTGCACATCCTGTGACCAGCTTCTTGATTTTCATTCCTTTCCCTCTACTCCCATCCTTCCCAGCTATTGAAGACCCATCTTCTTTACTGACTAAGGAGCTCTATGGCATTTCCCAGTCCAGTCAGAGTGACACACAAAAGCAGTCATCACAGCCTTAAAGTTGACAAGATGGAGACACATGCCAGCTTCTCCATAATCATGTACTGCTAGCACCAAAGAACACTGCTTCCCTTTGTAATGCATAAAACAGTATTTCAGTAAAATGTGAGGTCCTCTAATGGTGCACTTAGGGAGCTCTTGTCAGAAGACTGTCTTCCCACAGCTCTCCCTGCAGGCCAGTCCCACCAGCCAGATGTGCAGATCAGTTAGAAAAGGCCTGTCACACTGAGTGCTTATGAAAGAGACCCATCCAGACCTGAGTAAGAGTTCCTCTGTGAGGAAGAACAGCTCTCTGCTGCACAGGCTGGCCTTCAGCAGCTGTCCAGGAACACTTTGTCTTTTGAACACCGTGTCTTTGGTTTAAGCCTTTTGGCAGTTTTCTGAGATGCCACTTTTAAAAAGTTACTGTTTGTGTATCTGTAAGGACAAAACTCAGTTCCCAGGGCTCTGGTGTTAGATGGTTCTGACTAGGATATATGCAAGGAAGGGTTCTCTGTAGCTCTCAGTTACTTCCTTCCTTCCTGCTCGGCTGGGGCCTTATGAGCTCTTTGCTGTTTTCATAAGTCCTGGGGACTATTTATCAGCTTATATATACACGGATGGTGCCAAATAGATTAGGGTGAAGTTGAATGAACTCATAAGAGCAAATGTTCAGTTTCCTTTCCTTTTTTTGGGGGGTGGGGATGAGGGGTACAGAAAACTTTATTGGTAGTATTCAAGTTCAAGGGTGTAGGGGGGGGCTCCATAGGCCCCTTCTGTTATTATGGGGTTCTGGGATGGAAACTGTGAAGGAGATGATCAATATTTGGGGCCGAGTTGGGACAGGAACCCCTCAGCAATTGGGGGCCAATCCCTTGCTTTCAGTGTCCTTGATGGGGTGGGTGGTCCAGGGTTTCTTATTCCTTGATTCATCCTGAGACATTGGTAGGGAACACTGGAATGCCAGGAACATGGCTTTGCTGACCCACTGGGTCAACAAGCAGTGTGGACCTTTGCTCACAGAGACTCTTCTGCTGGTGCCCTGTGTTATCAGGGGAGTGGAGAGCAACATGCTTGTGTAAGATGACATTTTTTATGAAGACACATCTCTAAAGGAGTACACATTCCCAGAATCAACTGTGCCAGCTTCGTAGACACAGACTGATGAAGCCCCTGCAAGCAGAACAGAACTGATTATTTAGAGCTCATGTGGGCGTGCTCAGATACACAGACAATCGTGTAGTTTGGTGTGGAAATATGGGGCCTGATGGTGGAGACAAAATGAAAGAAATTAACCTTGAAAAATGTTTAAATTATGCATGGCCACATCTTCACTTTATTCATGACATTATATCAGTAAAGCAGGCATAGGGTAGGTGTCATGTGGGTATTCTACTGGTGTCATTCTGGACACAGCAGGTGTGGGGTGGATACTGTATTGAATGCAATAGACTCCAGGTAGGTGTGCTGTATAAAGTTCATGGAATTTCTTTAGTATATTCAGTATAGATTATTTAGCCATATGCTCAAGAGAAAATACAATTGTGCAAAGCTGTCTTAGTAAACCCATGATACCTGGTCCTGTAGGTGAATAAAAACATATTCAGTGATCACCTTTGTAAACATAAATAAACATTAAACAAACTCAGTCTGTTTCAGAATGAAAAACACCACCTTTTCTCTTATTTCCAGGTCCTTGACTTTGTAGAAACACAAAACCATAGAAGAAAAGGTGACATGAAACTTGAGGCAGAGCTGAGAGAGTAGTGAACATTATGTACTCGCTCAAAATGGCTCTATGTTACCGCAGATAGTAAACATTAAAACATTAGGAAAGAAGAGAACACACTCTCACTCTAAGTGAACACACAGCTCCTAATTCAGATGAAGCCTTAGTAGGTGTGTGTGTGTGTGTGTGTGTGTGTGTGTGTGTGTGTGTGTGAGAGAGAGAGAGAGAGAGAGAGAGAGGATGACTCTAGCAAACCTAGAAGAAGGAGACCATGCCTCCCCAGGCCTAAGAAAGCAATGGTGCATGGACAGCTCTCTCCAGGGCTACTGGTGCCTCCTTATGTCCAGAACAGGAAGAGTGGGAAGTAGCTTATCAACCCTCTTTCTCAAACACAAACTGCTACTTTTGTATCTGTATTATGTGTCTTTCTCTTTTCTGTCCTAGGATCTGAAAGTGCCCTTGGTCCATCACAACATTAATGGGCTACAGGTTAACCACTTACCGAGATCCTGGGAAACCTCATCCTCTTCTTAGGAGAGCCTTAGCCCTGGCTGGTTTTTTTTTTTTTCTACAGAAGTAGGACAACATGACGAAGCGGCAATTGTTTTTATTTATTTTTCTCTGACTCATGAGTTTTTATTGCTTCAAATGTGGTGTTTTTATCAGCCTATGTCAAAATCCCTCCAGTTATGTTGATAGATATTTGTCTAAAATAGTATTTGTCTTTATTTCCCATGAATTATCTCCCAACTTATTCTAAGAAGAATAATATATTAATTTCCATTCTTTCCAAAAACTAAGCACAAATCACCAAATGTGTCAGAGCTACGGTGGTTGAAGATGCCTGGGATACTAGAAGCCATTCCTACCTAAGAGCCTTCCCTTCCACTGAAATATATATATATATATGTATATATATATATTTACTTATACTTGGAAAAATAAGCTATAAGTATGGCTGCATAAAGTCTGTAAATATTGGAGAGGCCAATTCCCTTCTTGCTCTCTCCAGGGCTGAGAAGATCTGTCACTGTGATCCCAGGCTTTTAAAGAGGAGGGGCAAGTCAGGGATGGCCTTCAGAGAGGACGGTTTGGGGATAGAAAGACCTAGGATGGTTTCTAGACAAGTTGTAGGTATATTTTTTTCATGGCTATTTCTTGGGCCAGTGCCGTTGTTTGGGCATCTTTTGTGCATATGTTTGTGTGGGGCACATGTCCCCTTGCAAATATGTGTGTGGAGGACAGAAGGCAACCTGGGAGTGCTCTTTAGAAGCTCTCTGCTTTGGTTCTAGAGGAGAAGTCTCTCGGTGACCACCGCCCACTGACTAGATTTGCTTGCCCAGAAATTCCCAGTGCTGGGAATACGAGCATAAGATAAAACATGTGGCTTGCTAGGTGTGTGTTCTTAGAATCCAAACTCAGGTCCTTGTGCTTGCACAATAAGCAGCCTCCGCCATCTTTGGTGATAAGTTTTGTTTTGTTTGTTCATTTTGTGGTGGTGGTGGTAGTGGAGTGTGTGCACATTTGGGTGCACATGCTGAAAATGGCCTTGGCCATAATAGGGAAGCCCCGCCACTGACATACAGCCTTAAGGTTTTGAAATTTGGAACAATAAAGAGAAACAAAAGAACTCAAGAATGATGTGTTTGCAAAAGCTGTCTCCTGTTGACCCTTGTCTCACCAGCCTGCAGAATGACCACACCAAAGCAAGAGATAGATTGGGATTCCCAAATGGCCCGGCCAGACTGGCAGGTTGGAGCGCTGGCTTCCTGTGAAACTTAGATGCTGGAGACACGTCATTATGTCTTCATCTAGTCAGCCTAAAATGAGTGGGCTTGTTCTACCACCGCCTTCAGGGCCTGCCCTTTGGTCCTGCAGTTGTACTCCAGGCCAATGACTCAAAGTAAATGAGGAGACATCATTACACAAAAAAATCTATTAAGAGAACGTCTACTGCACTTACCCTTCCCTGCCAAGCATTTTGGTTGCTTGGTGGATGTGGAAGCGGGGGTAATCTAGAACCTGGAGCACCACTCAGCCCTGTGAAGACCATTCTCAAAACACAATGCTCTGAGTAGGTAAAGGGGGCTGTCATGAGAACATGGCAGGCTAGCAATGAGGAGTGGCCAGGGGATGCAGGGGATTCTTAGAGTTGTAGAACACACTTTAAGCATCAGTATGATGCTGCAGTGGTGGTCGTGAAAGCACGTAGATTGATGAGCCAAAGTGTGTGTCCTGTGGCAGCTTGTGGGTCTGGGTGGTGAGAATACAGAACGTGGCTTCCCACACTAGCAAGTGAGTTACTTTGGTGGGGGACACAAATGGAGCAAGGCTGTCCTTGTGTCCAGACAGGCAGAGATGGGGAATTCTCTGCTTTTTGTTCATTGCTCTCATGAGCCTAAGATTATCCTAAAATGCTAAAGGTTATTTTGTTCTTTAAGAATTCTGTCAAAGCATATATAGAGGTGATAAGAGACAAGCTGGGTTGCCCCAGAGGGGCACATTTACACTGACTGTCTGCCTACTTAAAGGCTTGACACCTCCTTTGCAGCCTAAGGTGTGACCTTCTCAGGCTGTATGTCACAGAGAGGGGAAGAGACTATTATTAGCTTCCCACCTACATTTCTGAGTTTACCCCACTTCCCCTGCCAGCCTTCTTTTTATGTGAGAAAAATACATTTGCTTAAGACAGCAATCATACTCTCTCTCTCTCTCTCTCTCTCTCTCTCTCTCTCTCTCTGTTTGTGTGTGTGTGTGTGTATGTGTGTGCATGTTAGTTGACTTGTAGCCAAATAAAATCCTGATACTTACAGGAAATCAAATTCAGAGTTTGGAATGATACATTTCCCATGACCCAGGATAAAAGTGAATTTCTGTTTATGAGATTACATAGATGTTTTGTGCTGGCAGAAGTTATCACAGTGTTTATCATGTTTTGCAGAATCTAGCCAATCCTCTGTGGTTATATTGGAGGGGTGTGTGTGTGTAGGGAACTAACTTTGGTCTCTGTGCATACATCTTCACTTTCATCTGAATCAGAGGTCATAACTGGGAATCTCAGCTTCCTCCCTGGATTCTACATGCATTGCATGTTCATCAAAACCTTTGTTGTCAGAGGTCAGGGTATCATCTGAATCAATGGTTCATTCATAAGTTCATTTTTAAAGTAGTAGATGTTCCAGAATCTTGTGTTCTCATGTCCCAGAAAAGACAGATTCTTGGGGAAATGGATGGATTGTGCTCACACCACCATTGCATGTACACACAGATGCAGTATTCACTCTCTGTGGTCCACTGGAAGGTGAGGGACCATGGAAGCTTCTCATGTTTCCACTTTCTAGAGCCTGCATCTTCCCACTTCCTTTGGGTAACAGTTGTGCAGCTGAGTCTTCGTGTGGCACTCCTAAAGCCCGAGCAAGGTCTGTCTCTGACTACATTGCCTGCTTTCAGATCCCTTCTCAACTGGACTGCCTTGTCTAATGCCAGTGGAAGAGGATGCACCTATTCTTGTGGCTTGATTTGCTGTGGCTGATTGATGTCCATGGGAGCCTCCCCTTCTGGGAGAAGGGAAGGAGGGATGAATAGGGGGTGAGGGGAGGTGAGAAGGAGGAACTGAGAGGAGTGAAGAGAGGGGAAGCTCCGATTGGGGTTGGATACAGTAAATAAATAACTTCCTTAATAAAAAATTAATTCTAATTTTAAATATTTGTCATAGGCTAGAACATTCTATAAGGACTAGAATCTTGTTAGAGTAAACATGCAGCCCACATATTAGCAAGAACATGGCTGTGCCTGGACAAGTATCTCAAAGATCTTCATACATAGACAATGGCAAATGCCAAATGGGGTGTTCAGGGCAGAAAGGGTGTGCCTCTTCCATCATTCTGAGAGTGCATCTCCTGGTACTGTTAAAGGACAGGTTCACAGTGATGAATTTAACTGACTTATCTGCATCCTTCTTAGTTCTAAAACCTTTCAAGACCTTCATAAAAGAACAGGCTATAAACCCCAAAGAGAAATGGAGGGGAGTAAAAAGAGATGGAGAGAGAAAGAGCAGAGGCATCTAGCTTCTGTGAATCTCAATCACTAGGAAGCAGAGTGTCATCCAAATGAAGGTACCAAAACACTGCACTGTTCCCGGTTCATTCTGAGCCAAATGAGTGGCAGTAGCTTCAAATGAGATCCATTTTCTCTGTATGTCACATCCTATTGTGAAAACTATTACCCAAATATTTATAGCCACAGAATTTTTAAAACGTAATAAATCAATTAATGTGGATGAGTTACAGCAAAGCAAGGACTCTCTGCCATAGGTTCCAGGTGATAGCACTGATGGCTTTGAGGTGGGTGAAAGTTCCTGGCTTCTGAAATGATAAGTGCCAAAAGTTTTAGCCCACCATCACAATAATGTTAGCTCAGATACAGGGTTGGGTGCCATGGGGCTACTGAGGGCTCTAAAGACAATGTGAGACAAATTTGGATTGCCAGCTGCAGAAATTCAGATTCCTCATAATCCTGAAGTTTTAGTGAGCCATTCAGACCATCAATGCCAATGTGGGATTTGGGGGGGGGGGTAACTTCAGATCACAGAGCGAAGTAGCATTTAGACAGAAAGGAAGGGTTATGTTTGAACAAGAAGGATCTATAATGTTCAACTACCTTCTCTCACCTTTAGCTGGGCATCATGGGAATCATCACATGGAGAAGCCACAATGCTGATTTCTAACTTAGAAAACATGGCTTTAATCGAATCAAGAGGTACCAGCAAGTAGGCAGGCACAGGTGCTTAGCTTGAGACAGTCAAGGACATCTATAGGGTCAAGGAGAAGGAGAATGGATAAGTCTAAACCAGTGAGGACATGGTGTGATCTTACTGATAAAGAACACAGGGTAAATGCAGATGTCACCAATATGGTCACCTACCTGACATGGGCTGAGAAGTGCTGAGGTCAGGGTAGGTACAAAGACTGTAAGGCAGGGTGGGTGATATTAGTTCCTATTGGTGACCAGACTTACATAGATGCTGAATGCCCTGTAGTGTTGTATCAAAGTAATAATAGTGGCTTGGTTGATTCGGGGGTATGGGTTTAGTTGATTATAACTGCATTTTGTAGATACAAACCTGTCCAATCTACTAATTAACAGAGTTTATCATAATACTTGAATAGCATTTCTTGGAGGATTGCCTTGCCAGGTCCCTTGGGCTGCTGCTTTTATACTTCCTCTTATAGGCTTCCTAGAATTCTGTCTGAGGGCACCATCACATTTCTGCAAACATATTGCTCTCCCCATGTTCCACCTAAGATGAGAAGAAAGAAGAACCTTCAAGGACAAGCTCAGCTGTCAGTTCAGTGTTATGATTTACTTGTGTCTCAGAACAGTTATACCAGTTTTCAAAACTGCTCACCCACATTCAGAGGGTAGTGAACTCCATTGCTGTATTAATATGCGAATGTGTATAGACACAGTGTAAAGTAGCAAATGAAAATAAAATTTAGTAGGATAAATGTTAAACTGGTAATGTCATTCTAAGAAACATATTTATAGAAAAAAAACTACTGAAATGCTCAAAAATAAATACTTTGAATAGGTCAGGAAAACGTGAGGTGAAAATTGAAAGTGGGAAATCATTTTAGCATTTCTAAAGGTGATAGTTAAAAGATACATCAATAGATTACCATGGAGACACCAAGAGACTTGGCACAGATATTTTCAGGAGACAGGACAGCCATCTCAAAAAAATTATAGAAAGTGCTCTAATCTATTTGATGGCTCTTGCCTCTGTGATCATATTTACAGGGAAGGATACACTTATAGCATTTGTTTTCTGTGAAGATTTGAACCCTTTTATTCAAGTGCAAACTGTATTTCCAAGAGAGCCTACCCAAGTCACCTCCAGCTTGTTAAAGTCCATTTGGAAGGATACCTGACTCCATCCATGGGAAGAGAGTCTAGAAACAGAGGTTTGGTGCTATGTTAACCTGCACAGTCACCTTCTCCTTCTAGTGTCTTGATTTCTTCAAACACTCCCATGGAGCTACAGCAGAGATGTTCTCTTGAGTGACACTTTGGTGAATAATTGGGGGCATTTTGCAAGGTTCTGCATAAAGTATCAATGAAAATTATCCTCACCAAGTCCCCTCAGAGGGAAGCTACTCATTGTTGAAGTTGAAGTTCTATAGACCTGACTTACATAGTGGCTAGACTATGTTGATGATTTACAGAGGATATGGTAGACATGAGTTCTTCAAAGTATCTGTGCACTGGCCTCTAGACAGGGCTCTTTGCACCTTTGGCGGGAGAGACAGTCAGACACCTCCTGGCCCTTAGCATGAGAGGCTCACAAGCAGGTGACTCTCAAGACTGTTTTGCAAATTACTAATGAATAATATCTCTCAGCTGATTAGCTACTGTGTTGTTGACATTCGAGACAATGTCTGTAAACTCTTTATAGGTTTGTACTCTCCCTCAATGCCATGATGCTTTGAGGAAAGAGATCCACCTGCAGTTTTGTTTTTTCCAGGATTGTAAACAGGTTCATTCTATCTACATCATTGGATGTTTTAATACTCAGTTAAGAGGAAGAATATTCAAATAGATTAGGCTGGTTTCAATGTAGTGGTTGCAAATGACCTTGCTTGCCTTGTTCATAGCCAAAGCATAGGTAACACCCAAGTTAGAACTCACGTCTTAGTCTTAGAAGGCTAGAAATGCTGGGAAGTGGCATCTGCTACCTCTCATGCTTTCCTGCTCAGCACCTCTGCACAGCCATGTGACTTGTTCATCCCGCATTTTATAATAAAATATAGGATCTGAGAACCTCTTTGAAACTTTTTATCCAAACAATGTTTGGATGCAGGAAAGGAGACAGCTGTTTTCTTTGCTAAAGAGCACCGTCTACCATGTTCTCTAAGGGGTATTCTGTGGCTTGTTTATTTCCTTCTCCTCAGAAATTGAGAAGGGAGGCTGTGGGGACCCTGGCATCCCAGCCTATGGGAAGCGGACTGGCAGCAGCTTCTTGCATGGAGACACGCTCACCTTTGAGTGCCAGGCAGCGTTTGAGCTGGTGGGAGAGAGAGTGATTACCTGCCAGAAAAACAACCAGTGGTCGGGCAACAAGCCAAGCTGCGTGTGTGAGTACTACCTGTGGGGGAATTGCATCAGATATGGAAGAAGGGAAGTGTGTCAGAGAGTTGGCCTTGGTGGCAGCTCAGGGCTTCCTGTTTCCTCACCCTGCTGCAAACACCTTAATTCTGGCTGCTTGGTAAAAAATAGCTGACCTCCCCCCTCCTTTTTTCCCCCAGAGGAAAAACAAAACATCTATTTATTAGATAATGACCCACCATTAATGTCATTATATTCTTTTGTATTACCACCAACTAATTCAAAACCATAGATGGATTATTCTAGTGGCTCCATCCCTTGTATACACCACAGAACAAATTTAATAATTCTACATTAGGAAAAGAATAAGACATCTACCACCATCTCTACCAAGAAATCACATGAACTTGATTACCTTAGGCAGTACCTGGATATGAGCTGGTTGTATGAGCCAGGTGATGGTGGCCATTTATAATTCAGTTAGAGAATCAAGTGATATGTCTTAGCCATCAAACTTTAGATATTACACACACTCGCACAAAATAAAAAATGTTTTCACTTATAAATAAATATAGCCATCTGTAGTAATTTTTTAGCCAATCTGATAGAATTGTTTTTAGGAAAAACTAAAATGATACTCAAGTATCGATAGGTCCTAGCTGCTCTTACAGTTGTGCAGGAGAACATCTGGTCTCCAGCACACAGAGCTCAGAGTAGCTGTATTGTGAACCCCTGCTTGTAGGACAAGCATCCCAAGTTCTCTGAAGGTGAGTTCATATGACAGTGCTTTGGAGCTGGGCAGAACTATCTGAAAATATTCCCATGTGCCCGCAGTTTCGTGTTTCTTCAACTTCACGGCACCCTCTGGGATCATCCTCTCGCCAAACTATCCTGAGGAGTATGGCAACAACATGAACTGTGTGTGGTTGATTATATCTGAGCCCGGGAGCCGGATTCACCTCATCTTCAATGATTTCGATGTGGAACCTCAGTTTGACTTCCTTGCCGTCAAGGATGATGGGATTTCTGACATCACAGTCCTCGGAACTTTCTCTGGCAATGAGGTGCCTGCACAGCTGGCCAGCAGTGGACACATAGTACGCCTGGAGTTTCAGTCTGATCACTCCACCACTGGCAGAGGTTTCAACATCACATATACCAGTGAGTGGGCCACACAAGTTCCTCTTCCATACCCCACCATGTTCACATGTATATGAACTAAGAACTCAAGACTGATACCTTGGGACTATAAAAATAACAAAATTATATATCATCCTTATGAACAAAAAGGCACTGTCCTTAAGAGGCCTGTGCCTTAAGAGGACTGGAGTAGAATTCTCACATAGATATTCTTTCTCTCCCTCCATCTCCCCCTCCCCCTCCCCCCTCCCCCTCTCCTTCCCCCCCCCATGCACCATCAGTCCACTAATCCATTTATTATTCATTTCCCATGAAGACATCCATCCATCCATCCATCTATCTACTATTATCTGCCTATTCAGCCAGCCAGTCATCTGTCCATTGAGTCATCTGTCCACTCAATTATCCATTCATCTGTCCATCATTTCCCATCCATTTATTCTTCATTATCTCTTCATCCATGCATAAATCTACTCATTCATTCATTCATTCATCCATCCTTCCATCCACCTATTCACTATTCTTACATCTATTCACCATCCTTTCATCAATTTACCTATTTGTCCACCCACAATTCTTCATATCCATCCATGCATACATAACTCTTTTGCTACCTAGGGACCCTTCACTACCCATTCATCTCTCAATCTATTCTTCAGTATCCATCCATCCATTATTATCTATCCCTTTATCCACTCATTTATCCAACAGTCATTGCTTCTACATGACCTTCAATTCATTCATCCTTCTATCCATCCAGCAACACATCTACCTAAAAATACATGCTTTAAAGAAGGATACAGGGTGCCAAAACCACACTGCTGTATCAGATATCAAGTCCTAGGGATAAGAGCAGTGGTACCTGAACATACCTTGCCCGTGTCAATCTGGCAGCTAACTTCCCTTTGCTTTAGTTTCCTCTTTTGAAAATCATATGAAATAATGAAGGAAAATGTGAGCTGATAGAACTAATATCAGTAATACTGGACTGGTCAGATTATAGAATTTGGCCATACTTATTTTAATTGGTGTTAACAACTAAAGGACATAAGCTTAATATTCTTTATGGTATAAACAAAGAGAGACAGGTCTAGATCATAAGATTTCTTCCCCAGATCCCAAGGTTAGGCTACAAGCAGGGTTCACACAGGTCAGAGCCCTTCTGATCTCTCTGCTGACCACTGTGTTATGCTCTTCCCTTCTTCTTGGAACACAGTGAAAGTGAGTTCCCCCAGAAACATGCTGTGGAGAAGATAGACAAAAGGCTTGTTTGTCATTGTGCTATGACTTCTTCCCCCTCCTACTCTCTTTTACTAATATTTAGTTGATTTGTTGGATTTATCTATGGATGACACTATTGTTTTATAAATATGATGTTTCCTTCCTTTTCAGGACATGAAATTAGTATTCAAGCATCTTTACTGACGTTTCTTTTTAATGATACAGCATTTGGTCAGAACGAGTGCCACGACCCTGGGATTCCTGTGAATGGACGGCGTTTTGGAGACAGGTTTCTGCTGGGAAGTTCAGTGTCCTTCCACTGTGATGATGGCTTTGTGAAGACTCAGGGTTCTGAGTCCATCACGTGCATCTTGCAAGATGGAAATGTGGTCTGGAGCTCTACTGTCCCTCGCTGTGAAGGTGAGCTGTGACCCAGTCCTCCAGAAAGACAGCAAACAGACTCCGTTATCTTCCCAGGGTCCCGTAACCCAGAAAAATGGCTCAAATGTGAGAATTCTTTCTTCCAAGACTGTAACTTGGATGTCTAAGACCAGGGCTTTGGTGGGGGTTGGTCTTTCTGGAAGTTGTGAGAAGGAGTATTTCCTGGTGCCTCCCAGCCCTGGCTCCTGTGGTTACTGATGCTCTGAGTTATCCCTTGGCTTGCAGACCATTAGTTAGCTTGTGGCTTTACACCCACCTGCTGTTTTTCTATGAGTCTGTTTTTCTGTTCATTTCCTTGATAAGGCACATTCACACATTATCAGAGCATCTCTTCTGTTTAAGTTTCACTTAACATCTCACAATACCAACTCCAAATATGAGCCAATGCCAAGACCTGCGGACAAGGGGATTGAGCAGATCAGTGGTATGATTTTAATTGATTATTTGGGAATAATTATCACAGCTTACAGAAATATGAGCTAATTTTCTTCTTGCTGTTTCTTCATTACCTATGTAATGGAGCCAGAAGGAAACAGTGCTAAGGATAAAGATGCAGCCTGTGAACACTGATTGTTTTTAGGATGTCTTGTATCAGAGTATGCTAACATCTTTATGGTCACAACCCTCCACTCACAAAGGGTTAAGAAATGCTTTCTTTGTAGGGCTATCTTGTATAAACAGCAAAGAAATAGAAATTCGAAAGAAAAATCAATATGCCATAATCAGCAAAGGGTTAAAAGTGTTAATAAGGTAGATTACTGTCAAGTCTTCTGGGAAAACCCTGGTGTCTCCTGGCTGTGATATCCAGGATAGATGACAACAGGATCTCAGAGTGAATTTAGACTGAGATCTACAATTCCTTTTGTCTTTTGGGTCATGATCTGTATTTTTAGAATAATATAATAATACTACAAAATAATCTAACAACAATAAATGGTGTTTCTGAAGAATGTTGTCTGCACAAATACAATAACAAAGACTTAGAAACAAGGAAAGCTCAAACCATGAGGCTTGTTTGGGTAATTAACTTGTATCCAAATGCCAAGGCTCGGCTGCCACTGCAAACTTTGTAAGATCAAAATAACATTACTGAAACCTTATCACATGAGAAAGCAGACCACACAAAAATGTGGGTGCTAATGAAACCAGTTAAAGCATAACCTTGCCCCTTAAATCCCACATGGACATATATAAAGATTCATGGTGTACCACAACTGCAAACATCTGATTAAGTAGCAGCTCCTGTTAACGAAAAGTTCAAATGCATTCAGAGCCATTTGATAATTAGAGTTATAAGGAACTATTTTCTTTTGCTCTCTATTTTTTCTGTTTTTCTAATGTTAACATGTTTCTTTTAAATAAGCAAATAGAAAGGGGCTGTGTAAACTGAACATTGCTTCCCTATCCACCTCTGTCCATCTGAGGAAAAGAAAGAAGCAGAGCATAAGGTCACCAGTCTTGTGACCTGCAGGAAAACTAAACTGAGCTTGACTCAATGTACAGATTAAGCTGATGAGCAGCACCCAATAGCACAGTGGCCTAGTCCTGCCCCCACCCTACCTCCATAGTTGTTCTTTGTATTTTAGTAGCGGGTGTATCTAGTCAGGGTGGATTTATCCTGTCTCAGTCCCACCTCTAGAGTTATTCCTTTATAAATTCAAAGAACATTGTTTGAGAATTTTATCTATGCATGTAGTAAATTTTCATCAAATCCACTCTCATTCCTTTTCCTATAGGTTTATCCCCAACCTACCACTTTTCCCTGCAACTTGTGTACTCCTCTTCTTAAGCCTACCAACTCCAGTTGTATGTGTGCATACATGCCTGAGCATGTGTGTATGGCCATGTGTTGGAGCATGTGTAGGCTCAGGGGCCGAATGTGTCTAACCAGCTCCTGGACTTTGCTTCTTTGGGATCTAATGAAGTGCATAACATTGTTCCAGTTATTTCCATGAATTGTCTAC
The DNA here is from genome assembly GCF_978045245.1 of Mus caroli. Classification (NCBI taxonomy): domain Eukaryota; kingdom Metazoa; phylum Chordata; class Mammalia; order Rodentia; family Muridae; genus Mus; species Mus caroli. Next base: position 111,548,087 of record NW_028227265.1, on the reverse strand, counting down.
TCTGTTGGTAAACTATGGATACCACCTTCAGGCATAAATGGGTAGCACAAAAGAATAGAAAATAAAACAAAATTTACTACAATAAGAATTTTGATGTACCAAACACATACCATGTCAATTTTGTATGTCACATTTTATAAATGTTGATGCATGGCAGTTTTTAATCCTCCAGAAATATGTAAATTTACCCTTTCAGGCTCTCAGGTTGATGACATGGGCGACCCTATTTGCAGACACTGGTCTAGCCAAGCATTTCTGGTGACTTTGATGCATGAATGATTTATTGACAATGATGTTCAAGATAACAAGATTCTAGCCTCTACACACTAATATCTTGTGCCTCCATGAGCAATAGACTGTATAGGGATGTATTGTAAGCTTCAAGGTGAGCAGTTGCCTGAGGACAAGAAGAATAAACGGACTGGATGAGGGATGAGAAGTCTGGTCAAGGGAAAGCTGTCAGTCACACTAAAAGTCGGTGGAGAGTTCTTCCTTCTTTAGGGAGAGCCAGGCCCAATGCCACAAAGTAAAATGCAAACTCTAGCTGGGGTTGTTTGACAAAGCAAACCTTTAAGAGAGAAAGGGGAATAGGTGACAGAGTCTGCAAGTTTTCCCACTCCAGGAAACCCAGTACTGTTTGGAAATGAGTCCCTGGCAGGACAGGTGAATTCTTTCACAATAGTTGAATAGATTCCCAATAGATGCGTGTGCTGAAATGGAATAAAGCCCAACTTTCAGATGGATGTGAATCAGGAGAGAAGAAAGAAGGAAGTGAGCAAGAACAGCACGTACTGCCTAAGAGGGATGTGAAGAATGCCATGCTCCTTATAGACCTTGAAGATGCTCTTACCCCCTTACGGAATATGATGTTTCTCACCCTCTTACAGAATGCAGTCTCTCATGCTCCTTACAGAATATGCAGTCTCTCCCTCTCTTTAAAGAAAGTGTAGCCTCTCATTCCCCTTACAGAATAGACAGTCTCATATGCACTATCCCGAGCTTTTGTCCCCGCCGGCAAGAACACACTCAGGACAACCGGAATCTTCTGCAGCAAAGCTTTATTGCTTACTTCTCAGGAAGATCTCGACCCCAGAAAATGGAGTCCCTTATATAGCACTCAGTCATGACGTTTCAGCACCTGATGTGGCGTGACAGCTCTTGATTCGTTGCTCGCTCATCACACCACTATTACACCCCGAGAATGGGCAGTGACTAAGAGTGAGTTCACTCTCGCACTTGCGCACAAGGCTTGTTTACTAGTTTGTCACAGCGGAGGCCAGCGCCATCTTATAATGGTGATTGCTCGCGGCACGCGCACGGCTCTCCACAGCGATTGCTCGCTGCACGCTGCACGCTGCACGGCTTTCCACATCTCCCCCTTTTTATTTTATTAAATTGAGGCTGGACTAGGTCTGTGTAATTATGCCCATCCGCTGTGGCTCCTGTCTTAGGTCGTTCCTCCAATGTCACAGCCTTTTCCTGTCATAGGGTAACCCTATCGCCACTGGGCCCCGTGTCTTAGGATGATCTGTGCATGAGGAAAGTTGCCCGTCCCTGGATACCGCAGTGCTATGTGACAGTAACTACTAAATGACCTAGGGCGAACTCTACAAAAGAGGCCAGCCACCAATGTCAACTAATTTTTGAGCATAGATAGCCAGATTTCGGGGGAGGCGCCTTGCTCAATGGCAGCAAGTGCTTGAGCTATCACAACCTTGTCACGTGTTTGTTGGGTTCTGAGCTTGCAAACCAACCAGAGCATGAACACAAGTCCACAGCAGGTGGCAACGCCAAATAAACCTACCCCCACCCATTCCTTAAAATAAGAAAATGCAGATGAAATCCAGGAGGAGAGGCCCTCTGTCAATGACAGGTCCACTCGCGTTGAGTTGATCTTTAAAACTGCCACCCTCAGGGCCTCAAGAGTCTCATCGAATCCCTCAGACCAATTTCCTGCAAGATACAAGGAAAGCTGTCTAGACAGATTAGCTGCATAAGTAAAATTTTCATATTGGACACTGGTAATACACAGGGCTTCCAGTTTTCTTTCACAACCCAACTGGGCCATCTGGTATAGAACTCCTATCTGTTCTTCTGCCAAGTCAAGGCGCTGATTTAATATCATCAGCCCTCCCTTTAACTTGGTACTAGCAGAAGTTTGGACAGTGATGGCATCAGCCAGATCTGCTGAAAGCTGATTTAATTTTGTGCCTGATTGAACCGTACTAACCATAGCATACCCTGCAGCTGTAGCAGCAGCTGCACTGGCTGAAATTGCTATGATCACGGCAGCAGTAATTCCAAAATCTCTTTTTTGTCGAAACAGGGATAAGGTGGAGGGTGTTTCCACCGGAACCGGGATCCAACGTGGGATCCGTGCAACCATGGCACGGGTGTTCTTTGTTATGTCCCAACATTGAGAAATCCAACAAGAATCATTGGAACAGACTTCAAATGAATCATTTGAAAGAATAAACAAGAAAGGGGGGTAAACACAGACTGGGGTAGATGGATAATTAATCTGGTTTACCAAAGTTTTATTGAACCCAGTGATCTCGACACTGGTATTAGTATATCCATAAGAATCCTGGGAGGCAGCATGTATTCCCCAATACTGAGCAAATCTTGAGATGCCATTAAAAGAAGCCTTTCCAACTGCTCCTCCCTGGATAAAGATCAAAGGATTGAGTTCTGTACAACTGCCATTGACTCCACAAAGCACCCACTTGTGAAAGGGATGCATTCTAAAGTCCTGTATGAAAAGTCCCTTTTTCATAACAAATTCCTTCTCTGGATCATCTATCATGTTGGGAGAAAAGGAAAAGGTTTTACTCTGATCTGCCCAACGAGTGATGGAGGATTGACAATCAGACCAAGGCAATATCAGCCCTTCATCTTCCAAGCTACAATGAGGGGCTATTTTTGGTTGGTGGGGACGTTCTTTGTCTGAAAAGTTAGGTGGTAGAAATGTACCATTAACCCAAATTGCCTCCTGCCAAAAGGTCCGATTTGTAAAGGTTATATCTGCATTGGAAGTATCTTGGGTTGTGCTTACCCAACCTCCTCGGTGCTCATTAAACTTCCCCAAAGCTCGAGCTGTGAGGTTGATACATTTTCCTGGTCCATTTATTTGAAAACATAAAGAACCCTGTTCTAATAAAGAGCGATTTTCCCCTAATGGTGCTCGGGTGGGATCATAGGGTAGATATGGCAAATCTAATGTTTTATTAGTAGTAAAGAATTTTGGAAAAACTATAGCATTATGGCGAACTGGCATTGGTTTAGGGAATGTCGAAAGAATGGCCCATCTCTGTTCGCCCCTCATACTAGGAACCTGAGACAAGTTCAGCATTGTCAGGATCAGGAGCAGTCCTCGGGAGGTCTGCATCTTCTGCACCATCCTTGATGAATATCTTGCGGGTGAGTCGTTCCGGCAGCCAAAATGGGTTGTCTTCACTCTGTGGAAAAACACAAACAGCTCCCCTGGATCTTATCAAAATAGGATCCGGGCCTTTCCACAGACCAGTTAAGACATCCTTCCATTTGACCATTTCTTTTGGTCTATCAGGGTCTGAGCTATGTCGATCAGATGCAGAGCGACCTTGCTCGTCAAGATTCAAAAAATTGAGTGTAAAGAGTGCCATAGATACAGCTACTCTTGGCACTGAGGGCAGAGTCTCATCAACTCCCCCTTTTTTGTTTTATGAGATAAGACTTAAGTGTACTGTGAGCACGTTCCACAATGCCTTGTCCTTGAGGATTATAAGGAAGGCCAGTCAAGTGAGTGACATCCATTTGATGACAAAATTGCTGAAATTTAGTAGAGGTATATGCTGGCCCATTATCAGTTTTAAGAACTGTGGGCTTGCCCCAAGCACTCCATGCTTCTAAACAGTGCTGTATAACATGAGAGGCTTTCTCACCTGTTAAAGGTGTAGCAAACATAACACCAGAGCAGGTGTCAATGGAAACATGTAAATATTGATTTCTTCCAAAGGAGGAAATATGAGTGACATCCATTTGCCAGACCTGTAATGGTCTGATGCCTCGGGGGTTTACCCCTACATGAGGAGTAGGCAGAAATTGACAACAGTTTTGACATTGGGTGACAATGTCACGAGCTTCTTTCCTAGTTAAAGTGAAACGGCGGCGTAATGTTTCAGCCGTCACGTGGAAGCGTTTATGAAACTCCCTTGCAGCCTCTGACTGCGAGGACAGAGCAGCAGCCACTATTCTAGTAGCTTTGTCTGCCAAGTCATTTCCATGAGACATGGGGCCAGGAAGGCCAGAATGAGCCCTAACATGAGTAATATACACAAGATGTCTTCTATGTAACAAGGCTGACTGAATTTGCTGAAAAATGTGAGCAAGCTTGCTAGAGGGTCTAATTAAGCCAGCAACTTCAAGCATATTAACTGCATTGACCACATATGAAGAGTCAGATACAATATTGAGCGGTCCCGGAAAAGTTTCAAGGACTTCTAGAACTATCAAACACTCTACAATCTGGGGTGATGTCTCATTATATTGTTTAGATGTTACTTGGCCATTTAATACATATGCACCTATGCCAGATTTGGATCCATCTGTATACACTACTACCCCATCCGGAAGTGGGTGTTTGGCTGTTATTACTGGAAACACTATGGCTTGGCTTAAGGCAAATTGTAAAATTGGATGTTTTGGATAATGATTATCAATTTGTCCTGAATAAGAGGCAACCAAGACTGCCCAATCGTTTGTTGTTGCTGCCAGGGTTTGAACTTGAGCAGAAGTATAAGGTACGATTAGCATATGAGGTTCTTTCCCAAAATAAGTAATAGCTGCTTTTATCCCCCTAAGTGCAAGTTGAGCAATTGCATTAGGATACCACTCAATGATTTTTGCAGGGGAAGCATTAGGATGGACCCACAATAAGGGTCCTTTTTGCCATAAGACTGCTGTTGGTAACTGTGCAGTTTTTAATATGCACAATTCAAATGACTTTGACTCCTCAATGCGTTGTAATTGAGCATCTTGTAAGGCCTTTTCTATCGTTTGTAAAGCTTGACATGCAGCTGGGGTAAGTGCTCTGTGGGAGGAGATGTGGGTATCTCCCTCTAATATGTCAAATAAGGGCTTTAATTCTGCTGATGGAATTTTCAAAAATGGTCTTAGCCAATTAATATCTCCTAGCAATTTTTGGAAATCATTCAAGGTATGTAGTTGATCTTTGCGAATCTCTAATTTTTGAGGAACAATTTTGTCAGGATAAATGAGTGACCCTAGGAAGGCTCCCATTCGAGCAACTTGCACTTTTTCAGTGGCCACCTGCAATCCCCATTGCCCTAACGTTTTTATTAATATAGGGTATGCATCTTGCAATAACTTTGAATTTTTATGGCAAATCAAAATGTCATCCATATAAATTATCACCTGTAATGATGGAAAATGCTCTCTAACTGACTTAAGTGCCAATTGCACATACAGTTGACACATGGTGGGGCTATTCGCCATCCCCTGAGGTAGGACCTTCCATTGGTATCTTTGATCCGGTTCTAAATGATTAATGGCTGGGATGGTAAATGCAAATCTTTGCCTATCTTGAGGGCATAAAGGTATAGAGAAAAAGCAATCTTTAATATCTATAATTATAATTTCCCAATTTTTGGGTAAGGCAGAAAGCAATGGTAGCCCTCGCTGAACTGGTCCAAATAGACGCATTTGTGCATTAATGGCTCTAAGATCATGTAATAAGCGCCATTTGCCAGATTTTTTCTTAATTACGAAAATAGGTGTATTCCAGGGTGAGGTAGAGGGCTCTAAATGACCCAAGCGTAGCTGTTCAGAAATTAGTTTTGTAGCTGCTTCTAACTTTTCAGAGGAGAGAGGCCATTGAGGAACCCATACAACTTCCTCTGTAAGCCATGGTATGGGCATGGAGCCCTCAACGGCCCCTAGAAAAAACCCAAACCTTGTCTCCCATTATTACCTTTTTGAGGGATAGGTTCAAGTTTACCCTTCTCTCCTTTCCCTAATCCCCTTCCTTCTTTATAGCCCATTTTCTTCATTATTTGAACAGCTTGTGGCGAGTATTCATTAGTCAAGGTCAGTCCTAGTGCCTGTAAAATGTCTCTCCCCCAGAGATTTACTGGGAGTGGTAAAACATAGGGAGTGAATCGTCCTGTTTGACCTTCAGGAGCTGTCCAGCTCAAAGAACGGGAACTAATAGTGGGACAGGACTGATAACCTAAACCTTGCAAAGAACGTGATGACTGAGTAACGGGCCAAGTTTTTGGCCACCATTGGGAAGACAGGATACTTTTATCTGCTCCTGTGTCTAAAATCCCTTTAAATTGTTTTCCTTCTATAACTAATTCTAAGAATGGCCTGGAGTCAAGAGGCATCACTAAGTAAGCAGAATCATTTCCAGTAGAACCAATCCCTCTGGTAGCTCGAGGGACACCAGAGGAAGGAAAACAGCCATGTAGGCTTGGCAAAATTATTAACTGAGCTATTCTATCCCCTTGTGAAATAGAAAAGACACCCTGAGGACAGGAACAGAGAACTTGAAGTTCCCCTTCATAGTCTTGATCTATGACTCCAGGGTGAACAATAAGACCTTGTAAGGTAAGGGAGGCCCGGCCCAATATTAGGCCAACACTCCCGGATGGCAGAGGTCCTTTATAGTCAGTAGGAATAGGCTGTACCCCCATTTGGGGCATTAGCATGAATCGGGTGGTGGTACGGAGGTCCAACCCAGCTGATCCTTCTGTTGCCCTGCGGACTGTGGGGTCCACCTTTTGCCTGTCGAGGTCCCATATGTTTTCGGGCCCTGAGACCTGAGGGCCCTGTACTGGTTTTTTGGAATGGTCTCATTATCTACTGCTTGAGGGAATTCTGGCTGCAGGGGCCTGCCTCGAATGTCCCTGACTGAACGACAATCTCTAGCCCAATGATATCCTTTTCCACACTTAGTACACAGTCCTGGTGCTTTCCTTTTGACAAGGGCTCTACAGTCCTTTTTTAAGTGTCCCGGTTTGCCACAATTATAGCAGAGTTTGAGCTCAGCCATGTCAGGGTGTTTTTGCCCTTGTAGAATGGCAGCTGCTAAACCTGCATTAGTGAGTGGCCCTCCAAGCTCACGGCAAACCTTCAACCAATCCTGCAGTCCCTTGCTCTTTCTAGGTGTAATAGCCGCCCTGCATTCCTGGGTAGCCTGTTCATAGATCAACTGTTCAATTAAAGGCATAGCTGTTTCTGGATCCCCAAAAATTCTCCCTGCCGCTTCTGTCATTCTAGCCACAAAATCTGAGAATGACTCCTGTGCGCCCTGGGTGATCTTGGTCAAATGCCCACTTGCCTCTCCCTTCTTAGAGAGTGCCTTCCATGCCTTAACTGCAGCAGCTGAGATCTGAGCATAAGCTCCCCAATGGTAATTTGTCTGGTTATTAGCGTGTTGTCCCTGACCTGTAAGCAACTCAAAAGTCCATGTTCCTTGGTCCCCTTCAACATTGGCATTGGCCCTTGCCTGTGCTTGGCAGGAGTCTTGCCACAAAGCTTTCCATTCTAAATACATTCCCATGTTAGGAGATGCGGCTTTTACTACAGTCATCCAATCGCCAGGGGTCATTGCCAGAGTAGCAAGCCTTTCGACTTGGGCTACAGTAAAGTTGGCATTGACTCCATAGTTACGAACTGACTCTGCTAATTCTTTAATCTGTATATACTCCACTGGGGCATGAACGCGTCCACCCTCTGCGCCTTCGAAGACTGGGAACGCTTGCTGCACTTTTCTCTGTTCCTCTTTTGAAATGAATGAGTCTGATTGATACCTCTGCACGTAGGGCGGAGGTGTACTAGGACCCAGAGGTTGCGGATCTGAAGATCGCATAGTGATTTGACATTTGTCTCTAGCTACTTTTGCTTTCTTTATGTTATTCTGTAACTGATTAGCTCGTCTTTCATCTGGCTGGTATCTTTCTTCCTCTAAGTCTGTCTCCTCAGAGGAGCTAAGTTCCTTATCCAATTCTGAGCTACTGACAGCTAGTGCCTTAAACTCATCTAATGGCGGGTAGAGGCTCCTTTCCTTATGTGCCTCTCCAGTTCTTTCTCTCTTCTTCTCTCCCTTTACATCCCTTTTTCTAATCTCTCCCAAGGCATTCTTTCCTTTGTATCTCTTTTCCTCGGGCTCAAGGCCCGTGGAAAGGCCTAAATTCTTCGGTGCACCTTGTTTCGTCCCAACTTTCAATCTCTCTCCCCACTCTGCCTCTGATAGACTGTCTTGAATTTCGTCCAAAATCTTCTGCCCTGCTTCTACCATTTGCTCACAATCCTCATCTGTTAAGCACGATCTCACCAATTTCCATAACGGCATGACCCCTGCTTTAAGTTTGCCGTTCTTCTGTTCCCTAACTAGATCTCCTTTCAGTTTATCCCAAGAAGTGACAGTTAACGAACCTGAGCAAGCATACCATGGTGCCACACGGTCTACCTCCCTGACAAATGCCTCTATACTCTTAGTGGCGATTTTTAGGCCACACTGCTTCAGGACTGACCTTAACGCCACTACTACAGAGTGAGAAATTCCCATTCTGCCGCTATCCAGTCCTGACCGTGACTGAAACTAATCACTGTCCAGGCACTGTCCAGGTGCTGTCCGAGCCTGACTGCGACTGGGAACCAGTCAGCAGTTCCAGCGGTGGAAACAAAACGAAACTGAAAGGGAAAGTGCGATCGCCGTGCAAACAATCATAAGGGCATCTAACTCTGGAGAAATTTCAAGACAATACTTACCTTGCAGAGCTGTAGTGTCCCGCAGTTCTGATTCCGCCCCGCGAACGAGGGATCTTCCTTGCGCCGGTGTGATGGTAGTTCCCGGGTCTTCGGCGCCACTTACCCCGAGCTTTTGTCCCCGCCGGCAAGAACACACTCAGGACAACCGGAATCTTCTGCAGCAAAGCTTTATTGCTTACTTCTCAGGAAGATCTCGACCCCAGAAAATGGAGTCCCTTATATAGCACTCAGTCATGACGTTTCAGCACCTGATGTGGCGTGACAGCTCTTGATTCGTTGCTCGCTCATCACACCACTATTACACCCCGAGAATGGGCAGTGACTAAGAGTGAGTTCACTCTCGCACTTGCGCACAAGGCTTGTTTACTAGTTTGTCACAGCGGAGGCCAGCGCCATCTTATAATGGTGATTGCTCGCGGCACGCGCACGGCTCTCCACAGCGATTGCTCGCTGCACGCTGCACGCTGCACGGCTTTCCACAATGCACCTCACACAACAGTACTCTCAGTCTCATAGTACACTCTTGTTCCTTGTGTTTAATAAGATGAACTTAATAATAATAAGATGAATAAGATGTGTTTAATAAAATAACCCACATTGTTAGCTACAAAGCAAAGGTAAACAAGTTAAAATGAAAGTAAGTCACACAGTTTATTTTTATATTTGAATTAAAGAACCACAAGTAGTATTAAGAATAAAACTATAAAAAATATACAAAATGGAAAGGGGCCCTCTAATTTAATTGTGAACCATGAGAAATCTGGACTTTGGGTCTCAGCCCATCTAGAACCACGTACAGCAGAAATCTTTCAGTTAGTAAGAATGTGGGGCACACACAGAGAAGGCCACACATCCAGATGTGGGGGAGCACAATCAGATGTGGGGTTGTACACTGAGATGTGAGGGAACATACCTAGACGTAAACAAACATATGCAGACACCAAAGAGAATACCCAGACTTGAGAAAGGACACCTAGGTGTGACAGGGGCTGCACAGATTTGAGGAAGCACACCAAAGCTATGCTCAAAGTATAATATTTGCAGGCCTCCACAGAAGGAATGAAAGATAAGATTCTAGAAAATGACTACTCGGGTTAGTAAACTAAGATAAAGACAAGCCGGGCGTGGTGGCGCACGCCTTTAATCCCAGCACTCGGGAGGCAGAGGCAGGCGGATTTCTGAGTTCCAGGACAGCCTGGTCTACAAAGTGAGTTCCAGGACAGCCAGGGCTACACAGAGAAACCCTGTCTCAAAAAACAAAAAACAAAAAACAAAAAACAAGATAAAGACAAAAAACAATACGAGGGTTAAGCTAATAAAAAATCAACACGAAAAGTAATTCAGGGTTAGCATGAGGGAGATCCTTGTGTGTATCACCCAAAAGAGGCCCCAGCAATTCTAATAAAGGAATTCTGGACAGGGGAAATAACAGTGGCAGGTTCACAAGAGAGGAAAGTTACTGTAGTAACAACATGACTTCAGACAGATAGGTTCTTACCCAGAGCATTCGGGCACATCCCCAGACATGACACTTGTAAACCATGTAGTGTCTAAGCAGTCTTCTCTGTACATTATTTCCGCCTCTCCCCTGCACCCTTCACTGTGACTCAGGGGCATTGGAGAAACTCCCAGGTGGTGTGGGAGAAATATTTGTATATAAAAACATGAACTCTGGGATGATAAAATAAAAAATAAAGCTAAATAATAAAATTTAAAGTCCTTAGGAAATTGATGACTTTTCCCACAAAAAAAATATACACTAACAATAAGAATCCCAAAAAGTAGGATATGTAAACAAATTACCCAAGAAAATATTATCTAGGCACTCTTTCAGACCATAAGGATTTCTAATCTTAACTTGCATTTCCCAAATGCCCTTTTCTACATAACAGGTCATTTTGTCACAAAAGTCCTCAAAAGAACCAACACAGGCTTAATGACTTAGACAACACTGGTTGTGATTTGTAACATTCACTCACACTTATATGTCCTCTGCAAGTAATTATAACAATGAGCACACCTTGGCATGAATCTGTACAGTCACACAGCATCTCAGAATGTTCCACTTTAGACTTGAGACGGTTTCAAAGTAGATGTGCAGATACTTGTGTGGGATGTGGATGATGGTTGTCTGCACCTCAGCAGAGTGAAGGTGATTGGAAAATATCACCCCTGCAACTCATTTAACAGGGATACCTTACAAATATCCAAGGTATTATAGTAGAAAGCCATACTGAGAGGAAAAAAAGCCAAGCAAAAAGGTGGGATATACCTGTTGACTTCAGCCCTCATGGCTTCCCGAGGAATGAGTTTTGTTTGATGTCAACATTGATTTCCACCAATAACCATACAATGTCCACCCCTAGTGAGAGGCTGCTGTGCTGTGCCTTCCTAGATTTGACTTTTTTCTTTACTGATGTCTATGTCCTCTTCCAGCTCCATGTGGTGGGCACCTGACAGCTTCCAGTGGGGTCATATTACCTCCAGGATGGCCGGGATACTACAAAGATTCTTTAAACTGCGAATGGGTCATTGAAGCAAAACCAGGGCATTCCATCAAAATAACATTCGACAGGTGAGATCAAAACCATTGCTTTTGTGCCCACAGTCACAGCTATACGTCCTTTATTAAGTAAACAGAGCTTAAAGCATGAACACCCTTCAGTCCCCAAGAAAGATCATGGAACAAAGACCAGGGCATGAGAATATGCCCATGCTCTTCTCATAGTCCTGCTATCCAGTGGGCACAATGACGTCTCAGATCTGGGCTGCCCATGGAGAAGCAACCCGGATGGTCATTCTCCTGGTCTCGCCTAGAGACTGGATTTGGGATTTGGAATTGGGAGCTTGCAATGTGGAATCCGCTCCTCACTCTGATGGACCCTTCTTCATCCTCCATGAACACAGAAAAGACATCTCCAGTTCTGGGCAGGCTGCTAGCACCTGGAGTCAGCAAAATGTTGCAGAGCCAGCAGCAGAGTTACTGTAGTAGATGAAAGCCCCTCCCCCCATGTCCGTGGATTACTATAACTGGGACACAGTTGTAGGGCTTAGCAGTTTCAACACGTATTTTTAATCTGCAAAAGTGAGGACACTGATTGGACTCCAGCATGAGGTGCTCAACATTGAAATGGATTTCATGTTTGAAAAAAAATGTGTGTGTGTGTGTGTGTGTGTGTGTGTGAATATACAGGGTGGATATGTGTATATTGAGCAAAAACCCTATACTTGAAAGCTAAAGAGGCATCTTTGCTTAGCAGGTTCAGTGTCTTGAGGGACTTGACAATATATGCTCCAAGTTGTAATACTCCTAATATTTGTCTCAAGATGTGAAACTTTTTTTCTTTGTTTTCCAACAATTCAAAATATCAGAAATACAAAGTCTTAAAGAGGTAGCTGAGCTATCATTACTAATTAGATTTTTATTCATAATTATCCACACCTCTGTTGGATGACCCTACTTTTTAGTAGGATAATCCTTCCTAAAAGGGATAATGGTTTATGTCTATTGGTGAGTCACCCTGCAAGTAGCCTTAATCATTAAAAATAACAGTAAGTGTTCAATATGTGAAATTTGATTTCCTATAAATTCTTACACTTCAGTTATTGGGGGAAAACTGAATTTAAACACCTTGTGATCCCAGTCACGGGTAAGATTTATATCATTTAATAAAAGTATTAATTTCATGGTCTCATCTGACCATCAAGTTTCAGTTGCTTGAAGGAAAATTTGTGTTAAAATTTTTTTAGTGTGATATTTTCAGGATTGTTTTTGGTGTACTATTGTGGTAATTCTATTTGAGTGGATAATAGTCCTTGAAAATGTAGCTATTAAACCTAGTTGCAGCCAGTGCTTTGCTCTTCAAAGCTGGACTTCATGACACTGTTTTAGTTTATTCTTGCTTCATAGCTGATATTAAGTCTGTGGAAATAAGGTTTGGATTCTCCACAAATGGCTTGGCCATATAAAAATGCCAGGTTGCCAAGTCATGATAAGCAATGAAAGTCTATAGTTTTCAGTGTGTTTTTAGCAGCCCTTGATGCCCTAGCTAAAGATGACTTGAAAGAGTTTTTTTTAATTAATATTCAAGTTCCAAATGTAAAACTCCATGCCCATGTAGACCTCTGGAATTTGAACTCAAATATCTGCTGTATCACAGCATCTTTAGAGCAGGTGTTAAAAGTAATAAACTCAAAGCAGTCACCACCAGGCCTGAGTCTACCAGCCTCAGGTGCTGTTCTAGTCCAGCCATCTAAGACACACTGTTTGAATTTCTCTGTATGGAAGAATAGAGCTCAGTGTAGCAGCCTTGTTTGCTCAGAAAACATAACATTATTCTGCCTTTGCAGAGGAACATCCACATTGATGATGAACAGGGCAGTGTTGTTAAATGAGGCTCAGCATCCTTTTGCTGCTGTGGAGATGTGCAAATAAACTGAGCTAGTTCCCTGGCTCCCTTCTCTTCCTAGCAATAGTCTGAGCCCAGCATGGGAATGGTAGCCCAGCTTCAGAGACACATTTGGCTCAGTTACCGAGTGAGTCAGAATCAGGCAATGCTGAGATATTCCCTCAGAGCCAAAAGAGTCGCTTAGAAACCAAGTTAGCTCTTGGAGGATGAGATGGGTCTATTTAAGAAATTATCTCCATGCCCAGAATGGTGCCATCATTGCACCAAGGGGATCTGGGTGCCTCAGCTTTATATAAATATAATTGCAGGCTGGATTCACTGGAAGTACAAGCAGAGTTAAACACTATCTGGAAGCTGTTCTGGCTTTCCCAAATCGTTATGGCATCATTGAGTTTGTGAAGTAGCAGCTTGCTCAGCATTGGTCCCTCAAGGGCTGGTGTGAATAAAAAAAGCACAGTGTGGTTTTTAAATATTTAAATATCATATGCTGTGAAGTCCTTCGTTCCTAAAGGGAGCATTCCTCCTCAGTATGTTGACTTCATGATGTCTATAGTATATTAAAAAGAGGATTGTAAAATTAGCGCAAAATGCATACTCAGACCTTGTTTCATTACTGAAGGTTATATTGTATTAGTACATCCCCAGCCTCTCTTAATTTGCCACCTACCTGTCAATTCTATGTCTATCCATCACCTGTCACTTATTATCTACCTGTCATCTATGTATCTATCATCTAGTTACCTAAATCATATTTATTATATATAATGTACATAAAACATATATGCACATAATCTGTTTATTATTTCTCATTCACATAACATCTGGCCATTATCCATTTAGCTGTCCTGTATTATCTATCAGTATAAGAAAACTTACGTAGTTTGCAATATTTTTGTTTCTGTCGGAATCATGACCTTTTTTTATAGCTTGATGTTTTACAGATAGAAAGTAGATATGGTAGAGGGTTTGCAATGTGATTCCTGCAAACAGAAAAATATATACATATATTCCAATCACCTTATTCACTTGAAGTTTTTATTAGATGTGACACAGTTGAACAGGTGTGGAAGTTGACATGACTCTGCATGGCTTTTTCCTAGGTTCCAGACGGAAGTCAATTATGATACCCTGGAAGTACGGGATGGGCCAACCAGCTCATCCCCACTAATAGGAGAGTACCACGGCACTCAGGCACCACAGTTCCTCATCAGCACAGGCAACTACATGTACCTGCTGTTTACCACTGATAGCAGCCGGGCTAGTGTTGGCTTCCTCATCCACTATGAGAGTAAGTGAATTGTGGCTGGCATCCAGGGCAGGACACAATACCCCCAGGTGATGGGGTACATGTGCTTGCCTTCAAATGTTAAGACAAATAGGTTGATTACAAGGACAATCTGACTTTCAACTGTCTCCTACAGAATGTTCTGGAATGTGGGAGATTGCCTTAGGTTCCTTTCCCTAATGATATTGATTGCCTATTACAAAGTAAAATGATATAATCATTAAATGATGAATTGTAGTGTGTTAGTACACAATTTATTAATATATTCTACTATAATATTATATATATTATTATTATATATTAGAAAAGATACAGGTGGACTAGAAGTAATACAGGGTGTTTTCTTGAAGCAGTTTCATGAGTGATGAGTGGCATCCATTGCCAGGGTGCTGTGCAGAAAACTATCTGGTCTGTGAGTTCATGCAAATGGGTTTTCCAGGGTGGCGAACATTAGATCAGAGGTTGCAAGGAATTAAACCCCAGCTGTGCTTAGTGAATGCCAAGTAATTGCTGTGAACACTTAACTGTCAGTAGGCCATGGTAGATCCAGTGTGCTCAGCAGACCAGGCTGTTTTCTTCCCAGCTTGGCTTTGTATTTCAGCTTCTGAAGCTGTGAAAGTATCATGTTATAGCTATAGTTATATAAATATATTTTGGGTATTTACCAGAGGGCTGCCTCATAGGAATGGGTTCTTAACAAGAGTCAACTAATACTCAGACCCCACTGAAAGTCCTTCACAGGAAATCTGAGTGAAGAGGAAGGCTGGCAGGAACTAGCTGCAGCCCCAGTGGAGCAATGGCTGTGTGGGGCATGAGATTTATGGCTGTTAATATAATCAAAAACAAATTGTTTACCTTCCAGGGATAGCTATATATTACACATACATACCATTCTATAAATGCACAAATGGAATATTTGCATCCTCTTTAACCTATTCCTGCCTCCTCTCCTCCTCCACCATTGATTCCCTGCCCAGAACCTCTGCTACTCAGATGCAGAGGCTTTCTAAATGCATTTCCCTGCATTTTATATATACGGACACTTGGACATGTATGGTTAGGAATATTTTCCATTAAAAATGAATGATAATAAGTTCTAACTTTGGAACCCAAATGATTGCCAATTAATTAATTAAAACTTAGTTGTGCTACATATGTATGTGTGTATATATACATACATTCATACTTGCACTCATACACACATCAATACCTACACATGTGGTGTGCCATCTGAGGAGATGGCTCAGTGGTTAAGAGCACTTCTTGCTCTTGCAAAGAACTGGAGTTCAGTTCCCAGCCCCACACCTGACTGTTCACAGCTGTCAGTAACTCAAGCTACAGAGTATCTGACATACTACACTCTTGGACTCTTTGTGTATCTCATATGTATGTCAAATATCTACACACACACAATATATTTACATATATTTATACATACACATAACAAACAAACAAAATTTAAGAGTTAAGATATTTTATCTTTTGTATGTTTTTGTGTCTGATTTGTGACACTTTCTTGGAAGGAAGGTGTACATGTTGACACCTTAGCTGCCCCAATCTGTGACTGACAGCTGACACAAAGCAGGACTCACTTTGAAACACATGGGAATGTGAACAACGCACATAGTTTTATAGTGATGACTATAAAAACAAGTCACCTGCCTTCACTCACCAAGGCATACACTCATTGTCACCTCTTCACAAAGGCCATGTGCTGAGAAGAAGTATGTTTGCATCATATTTAGGTCAAATTTAGCAAATAGCACTATGTTTCAGCTGAGAAACGGAACAAAATCAAAATGCATCACTCCTCTAAAAAACTGTCCATTGATCCATCTTCTCCTGGTGATGTGAAGTTGAGGCCAGGCTGAGATACAGCTCTGCCAGTGGATGCACCTGTGTATACACAACAAGCCTGATCAGCACCAATCTCAGTGCATCCTTGCAACACTGACTTTACTGCTCTTTGTGCGTCCAGTGTGTGGTTTCCCACTTCCCAGCTTTATGGGAATTCCTGGACCAGCCTTGCTTTAGGCAACTTGAGGATAAAACTCATGACTGTGATCCTACCAAAACACACACATGCATGGACACACAGGGATACACATATACATGTACATACACACACATTCATGCATGCACACACATTCACATACATGCCCATGTACATGTGCACGTGAACACACACACACATACACACACACACCCCAAATTCGAAACATACTGCTTTCATATTTCTCTACTCACATCTGTACTACTGTTTATTGGTCTTTAAAAAAAGAAAAAGAAAAGAAAAGAAAAAAAAAACAGCATAAGCTAATCTGTCTATGGGTATCCAGTATGGTTTTCTAGGTGTTTCAAGATGTATTTCTAGTGAATTATAACACAAAATTCTAGTTTGCTTTTGTTTAACAGTCCTTCTATATTTTAAGCAAATTTTGTATGGAATAGGATTTCATTATAAATCATGAATTTCAATGTAAATATTCCTCACAAAATAAATGCCCCTGTGTTGTAGAAAGCCATCACCCCATGGCCATTTCTGCATCAGCAATGTGGGAGCATGTTGTTTAAGTTATGAGTGTAAAATATGTTTCTATAGAAAATGGAGATGTGTGTGTGGTGAGAGAAGAGTGGGAGAACAGAGAGTGAAGAGGACAGGAGAGGAAGGGTATTGAGAAGAGGAGAGAAGAGGATGGGGAAAGGAGAGAAAAGTTAGGGGATGAAGGGAAAAGGAAGGGATTGGGAGGGAAAGAAAGAAGAGAGAAGAGAAGAGAAGAGAAGAGAAGAGAAGAGAAGAGAAGAGAAGAGAAGAGAAGAGAAGAGAAGAGAAGAGAAGAGAAGAGAAGAGAAGAGAAGAGAGTTAGGAGGGGTAGGAAGAGGGGTAGAAAGAAGAAGAAGAAAGAGGGAAGAGACGGGGAGGGGAGGGGGAAAGGAGAGAGAAGAGAAGGGGAAAGGAATAAAGACAAGGGTAAGACTTCTGCAGTTTGGTGCTCACCATTGCTGGTCCTGCTCACATGACCTGCCACAGAGCAGTGGGTGTTGCTCTGCTTTGTATCTATGGAAACCTTGGCCCTTTGTTATAAAGACTTAGAATGACCATTTAAGGCAAATAAGTATTGGTAAAAGTAATGCAATTCTTTTCAATTTGCTTTTTGTCCTATCACTGTCTAGCCACCTCCAACTTTTGAGAATGTGACTGAAAATCCACACCGGGTTTAATTGGGGGATGCTCAAGTCACAGCCTATGAATTCTACATTCTTCAAACCTCTAAGTTCACAGATTTCCCAGACTGCCCTGGGTTTATTTATTTGCTCAGTTGTTAACTCCAAGAGTTCTCTCAGAATGAAAACACTCCATCCATCCTGTGACAGGGAAAACATATGGGGTGAGCCTGGAAAAAATCAGAGCATGGCAGGCATACTCCATCAGAGAATACAGAGGCCTGAGGAGGTTCTCCAGGAGGTAGAGTCTACAGGCATGGCTGAAGGAATCACTGAAGGGGTGACTAAGATCCTTCTCCACTTGTGTGGCTGTTGGCTGGAAAGAATTGGTACAGCAATTAAGAGCCCACAGCAGTATGCAGAATGGTTCTGATGCTAGAAAACTACTGATAACAGCAGAGTCCTGAGGAAATAAATGTCTAGGGTGTATAACCAGGATGGTCTTGGCCCTCAGAGAACTCCCACCGTGAGCAACCAAGGTGATCACTAGGTTAATGAAGCACCCAGGATATCCAGGATGGTAATGACTCCCAGGAAATATCCACCCAGGATATCAGGGTGCTGCTGAATTTTAGGAAAGTCCCAGTACTCACACGCTGTCGTCCTACCCCCAGCTAGCCTCTCTGTGGCCTGCCACTTCTACCCCTTTTGGGGTCACAGTCTCCTGTACTACTAGGGACACATTATTATTGTTTAAACAGTTACTCTGGGTTCTATGAACCACTTGTTTAATCACGTAAAGGAAAACCTAACTCAGCTAGTCACTTCACTCTACTAAAGTCCAATTGATCAGACCCAGAATCCAGGCGGTCAATGTTGAGGCCATGAAAGTCTGAAAGCCAGAATATTTTATGATCACAGTCCATGTCTGAGCTTACTGCCAGAGGGGAAACCTGTAAGGGAGTTTTCACTTCTCTAACTACACATACATTGCAATAACATTCCCTTCTCTGATTCTCATGTTCTTGAATAGATTATTCTAGAAAAGACAGCCTCATGATGAGGTGACCTACTTCCTTTTATATACCAGCTTATCTAGTGGCATGGGCGAGTGGCAGATGGCATGGAGATTTTAAAACTGTAGTTCTATATTTATATTCTACAGTTAAGTCTATACAATATAGTTTTAGAAAACCCATTCTCATGCAGCTGTAAACTGAATTTCATATGTGTGCTTGCCTGTGTGTGTCAGGAATAGGAGCATGGCAGTGAAGCTTCCAAAACCTAACTGGAATGCAAACAATAAAATCAAGGAGAGATGAGAAGGGATAAGACCTAGCTTGTTGTTCCATTAACAGTCCATTGATTTTTCTGGGGAACAAAGGTAAAATTCAAAGACTTCGATGAATTATTCAAGGTTGTACCATTTCTCTAGGACCTGAAGAGGAACATATGACTGTCTTTCATTTGAAAAACAAGCTCAAGTATTTGGAGACATTGCTTTTCGCGTGAATGACTATTGGATATTAAGCGATCAATTCAGTAATGAAGAGTTTGCTTAGATGATTCCCTGGGTCTGTGTATATCTAGGAATATATTATAGCTTATGTTATAGCACTGTTTTTTTTTCAATTATCCAGAAAAGTCTTTCAGTCTTGTGTCCTCTTTGCCCATGCAGGTGTGACTCTTGAATCTGACTCCTGTCTGGACCCAGGCATCCCTGTAAATGGTCATCGCCATGGCAGTAACTTTGGTATCAGGTCTACAGTGACCTTCAGCTGTGACCCTGGGTACACACTCAGTGATGATGAGCCCCTCATCTGTGAGAAGAACCACCAGTGGAACCACGCCTTGCCCAGCTGTGATGGTAGGTGAAGCCCAGGCAGACAGAGTTAAGCTAGTGTACAACAAACGTATGTAGAGACAGGAGGACATGTGAACATGTGGGCCACTGTGCACTGCACCTGACATGATCCAACGTGACCAGAGAATGTATTCCCTTTAGAAACTGTACTCTTAAAGCACAGCATTTGGAAGTTGCTCATCAGTATTGTGCTATTAACTGAGATAAGCTTTATTAACATTGAAGAGTTGTGGTCTGCTGTGCAGCAGTACTGTCAAACATTGAGACTGAGAGATCCCACTTATGCATATGTTTTTATAAGTGTTTATTTATAGAAGGCCTAAAAGGCTTTGTGCTCTATTTAAACACTCCAGATGGTCAAGTCTCATTCTCTTCCGACTCAGGGGACCCTGGTCCACATACAGAATTTCCTCAGAACTAACATACATTGTCCCACTGACATCTGACCTTTTCCAGAATATCTCTGCTGGGCCTATGGGCTCCCAGATAGTCTTTTAGATTATCTATGTGTCATCATTTATCTTTCCTTCTCTTCTTATCCACTCCTAGAAATAGATTATAGATTACTGTATATCACTGTTTCTCTCAATTTTACACTAAAAGTTAGGAAAATGCTTTATTTGTGATCACTTGGATCTCTTTACTCATGAATATGCCCTGTTGTAACATTATTAGAAAAGCATATAGGTATTTGGAAAATAAATACTTAAATGTGAGTTACATACACATGTAATCTCAACTTCCTTTCCTTTTCCCATACTCTAGGTACCCCTTTTATAATGTTATATGAGTAAAAAACACTTGGGTTCTCTCAAAATAATGGATACAAATACCAGGCTCTTGGGAAGGTGTGTTTTCACTACTGTCAAGGACTAGTAATCCTTGAACTTGTACCAGAATACTGGCTTAACCACTGCATGGTGCATGCAGATAAGAAGTGTAACACTCAGGGTAGATGAAGGCCTTTGCAGGCAAACACACTGAATCAGTGGGAATTCTGGACTCTGGACAGAACTGCAGAGCGGGCTACTTACACATCTCTGGGACTACCTAGTAGGAGGGCACAAAGGATGGACAACTGGGCATGATGACCTTCTCCAGGAAAATCACACATTGTTCACTATTGGCAGAAAGTAGCTGTTCTTTGTAGAAAGTAGTGTTCTTTGATGCTATAGAATGTAATAGCATTGTCATCTACTCCTAAGGTCACCATGTTTATTTTGTTACTTGTTTTGTTCTGAGACAGAATCTCATTGTGTAGTCCATCCCAACCCATCCTGCAACCTTCCTACCTCAGCCTCCAGGGTACTGGGTCATGTTGTTTGAGTTGCAAACCTTTCCATTATGGCTATGAGGAATTGAACAGTGAAATTTGGGACTGGGTGGCGACTGATGTGTCCTTGTCCACCAGTAAACAGTCACCATGTTGTCACCACATAGTCAAGGTGACTGGCTGGGTAATGAAATGGTGCTTCCAAGTGAAAGGATTTGCTTGACCCATTTGAAGTTGACATTCAGAGGTGGATACTTCTCAGAAATCACTAGTGCTGCCTGTTCTGTGTAAAACAAATATATAGACAGGAAATGACTTAGAAATGGACTGGGGCGCAGCTCTACTAGAATGGCCCTGTGATCAGTAGTTAGCCGAGCGAGATGTTACGAGAGGCCAGTTATAAATGGGATTTTCTAGAGAAAATGACAGTGCATTAAACTTAGACATTTTGTCTTTTGTCTTGCAAGTGAGATTTATGCTAATTTGAAATCTGATCCATCCAAGGGGATCCCTAACGTGATTTGTTATGCCACATTGTAGCACCTATCCAGGACTAAAAAGCCTACAATGAAAGGTTATTAATAAATCTTCACATTTCAAGAGAGTTTAGAGTTCAGCATGAGAGTTTTATTTAGTCATGGCTATTTACACTGAGCTCTGAGAATCTCCTTGCCCTTTCTAATCTCACACAATCTCTTAAATCTCACAGTTTTTTTTTTTATTGCAATAAATCATACATCAGTAGGAAATGTAAACCTCTAAAAATTCATAGTACTTAGCAAGGGAACATAAATTAGAATGAATTATAATATTTTATCTCACCTGAAAAAAAAATAAACCTTTTCTTTCTCTTCTCCAAGCACTGCGTTTGTTCCCTTTTAATGCCATTGTTAGCACACTACAATTTTAAAGGAATAAATTGAGCATTGGAGGCATTCCTTTCTATTTGGTAAAGGACAAATACACCAATCATTTTAGAAATGTTGTTATTAAATATTTTGCAAACTGTTTATTCTTTCTGTAAACCTTTAATTGCAAAACAATTATGTTCATTGCCCCCTACCAGTTAGCATCAGCATAACATTCTACATAGCTTTAAATTCACACATGTGAATGGAGCTCTGTCTCCATTCCCTAAGCAATGGTGCTGAATAGTGACCTCTGGCTTCCACAAGTGAAGAAAGGAAAATGACTAGGAATAAGTAATGAAAAAAAATACAACTTATAATGTGCAATGAGAGGCCTGGGAGGCATCTTTCAAAGTCTATCTTCCTGAAGAGACTTGATTCTGGAGAAATAATTTGATTCAAGGCAAAAGAAGTAAAAGAGAATAGGAGAATGTGGGGATCAGGGTGAATATTAGTTGCTGAGAGTGGAGGTATGAAACACAGTTCAAGATGTTTAACACTAGTCTCTGGGCATGGACAGAACACAGGGAAAATACCTTAGCATCCCACAGCCAAAGTTCTTCATCTTTGATAGTGGAAACAATTGTGAATTGTGTTTATAAGTTCTTGCCTTCTAAATGTGGGCAGTCCTAATTTAACATTTCCTTAATCTGCAGGGCATCTGTCCAATATTTCTTTTGGGAATATGAGTCCAATATAAACAAATAAGTAAATAAGGAGACATAGTCAGTTGTTTCTGTTAACCATAGAAAGGTCAGAAGTCATCCTGCAAGGGAGAGAAACTGAAATACAGCTCTGATTACTTAGTATCATACCCGTCATACACACTCTCTCTCTCACACACACACACACACACATCTACAAATTGCTGAAAAGGAGCAAAGGAAGAAAAAAATGAAGCACAAGAATTTGTGTTTCACATAGAATTTTTTCAAAGAAGAGACTAGTACAAGATCTCAGAGTTCAGTTAGATCAAAAGACCAAAATATACCAGCTAAAACCTGAAGAGCACGGCAAGCTCTGTAGCTTGTCGGTAGAGCACATGTCTAGGACATATAAGGTCCTGGAGTCCTTCTGTAGCATCATACACACAGGAAAGCTGACCTGGGCTTTGGCAGAAGTACCACATATAAGACATGACATTGAGAATATAAGACAGAGTGAAGACAACAAAGGCATGATGTAAGTAGAGGGAAATAACTCAAGGAAGAGGCTGTATGGATTTGAGGGTCTTCAGCTCCTGTGGCTACTACAGGGTAGCTAACATAGAGAGAGCATAATTTATGACACCTCATTCTTCCCTCTCTTGTAACCTTGTCTCATGGAAAAGGACTCTGGCCTGAAGTATAGTTCCCATATGTCAACTCCTTCCATCCTCAGTGAAGGTAGATACTTAGTCCTAAGTGTGTTAAGTCCCCATGTCTTAGATCCAAGAAATGAAAACTGAGTCTACAATGTTTAGTGTAATATTAGACAACTCTTGTCATGATCTTGGAGCTGACTTGGGTGGAGAAAGGAGGTGATAATGATGGAAAACAATAACAACAACATCCGTGGGGGGCATCTGTGAGTTTTGCAGGAAGACGTGCATTACCATCATGCTGGTAAGAACAGGTCAAAATAATGATGTCAGACCCCATACCACTGGGCAGTACAAGAAGAGTGAGCCCCACATCCTACCAACATGTCCCCCCTTATGGGGTATCCACCTTTGTTAGGGACATCAGCTTGCCTTCTTTTTGCCATCTCAACAGCACTTTCTCGACTAAACATCTGGACTGCCTTTGAGATGTGAAGGCTACTTGATATTATTTGCTTGCAGAATAATTCTCACTTTGTTACCTGTATTTTTAATTGGATTTTGGCTTTTACTACTAGATTATAATCTTGAGGATGTCGGAGACTTCTTTGAGTATTTATTTTGTATGCCTGAGAGCATGAAGAGTGTTAGTAAGACAGGGCTTAAGCCCTCAGTCAATGAGTTGCCAGGGAGACTGAGACCTAAGCAGAGGTCAATACCAACTGATCATTGGTGGGAGCTTACCATGTCAACCTGCCCATCTTACCCCACCCTCGTATCCTTTTTTATTTCTGCATATTTTAGTCATCTTTCCAAGGGACTTTTTGATAAAACCTGTCTGTGTCCTGGATGGTGGGTAGATATTAGAAACACAAATGTCAAACTCAGAGTAGCAGCCTCGAGGAAATTAGAAGTAAGTTTTTTTTTTCACTGTAGCTTTTATAACTACCCCAAAAAGGCTCTACAGTGCATGAAGAAATAGGTTCATGTAATTCAAATTCTATGTGGCTAAATTGGTGGCACTGCCGAGGGAACAGAGACATGGCCGTCTATGAATAGTCAAATGCTGTAGGGATCCTGCATGGAAAGTCTGGGTTTTATCTTATTCCCTGCTCTCTTTAGAATTAGCTGAGAATCTCATTCCAATCTCCACATAGAAAATTCCCCCTTCCTTAAGCTTGTGGGCTTTGTGCAGGTATATTTTTTATTTAGATCATTGATAATGGGAGGCTCAGAAAGCTCTGTGTATCCATCAGGGGATCAAGGTTGACAGAGACATCCACCTCACCTGCTAATTTCTCCCAAATGGAAATACACTGTGGCTGATTAGCACTCTTGACCTTCGCAGTAGGATGTGAAGTCATTGAACAGCAGCAGAGAGGCAGAGACCTGCAGACCTCTGGTGCTTACTGGCTCACTGGGTGAGAGAGTCACTGCACTTGAGGCCCAGTGAGGAGCTCCGTGTCCATTCCCTAAGCAATGGCTCTGAATCGTGACCTCTGGCTTCCACACACATGCACATCTACATACAAGCATGAGTTCGAACATAATGAACTGCAGATATTGTGATTATTCAGTCTGGTTGGATATGAACTCCTTTTTTTTTTTAATTAGGTAATTTCCTCAATTACATTTCCAATGCTATCCAAAAAGTCCCCAATACACTCCCCGCCCCAATCCCCCACCCACCCATCCCCACCCCTTGGCCCTGGCATTCCCCTGTACTAGGGCATATAAAGTTGGCAAGTCCAATGGGCCTCTCTTTCCAGTGATGGACTACTAGGCCATCTTTTGATACAAATGCAGCTACAGACAAGAGCTCTGGGGTACTGGTTAGTTCATAATAATGACCCACCTATGGGGTTGCAGTTCCCTTTAGCTCCTTGGGTACTTACTCTAGCTCCTCCATTGGGGGCCCTGTGATCCATCCAATAGCTGACTGTGAGCATCCACTTCTGTGTTTGCTAGGCCCTGGCATTGTCTCACAAGAGACAGCTATATCTGGGTCCTTTCAGCAAAATCTTCCTAGTGTATGCAATGGTGTCAGCGTTTGGAAGCTGGTTATGGGATGGATCCCTGAATATGGCAGTCTTTAGATGGTCCATCCTTTCTTCACAGCTCCAAACTATATCTCTGTAACTTTTTCCATGGGTGTTTTGTTCCCAATTCCAAGAAGGGGCACAGTGTCCACACTTTGATCTTCTTTCTTCTTGAGTTTCATGCGTTTAACAAATTGTATCTTATATCTTGGGTATCCTAAGTTTTTGGGCTAATATCCACTTATCAGTGAGTACATATTGTGTGAGTTCCTTTGTGAATATGTTACCTCACTCAGGATGATGCCCTCCAGATCCATCCATTTGCCTAGGAATTTCATAAATTCATTCCTTTTAATAGCTGAGTAGTACTCCATTGTGTAAATGTACCATATTTTCTGTATCCATTCCTCTGTTGAGGGGCATCTGGGTTCTTTCCAGCTTCTGGCTATTATGAATAAGGCTGCTATGAACATAGTGGAGCATGTGTCCTTCTTACCGGTTGGAACATCTTCTGGATATATGCCCAGGAGAGGTATTGCTGGATCCTCTGGTAGTATTATGTCCAATTTTCTGAGGAACTGCCAAACTGATTTCCAGAGTGGTTGTACCAGCTTGCAATCCCACCAACAGTGAAGGAGTGTTCCTCTTTCTCCACATCCTCACCAGCATCTGCTGTCACCTGAATTTTTGATCTTAGCCATTCTGACTGGTGTGAGGTGGAATCTCAGGGTTGTTTTGATTTGCATTTCCCTGATGATTAAGGATGTTGAACATTTTTTCAGGTGCTTCTCTGCCATTCAGTATTCCTCAAGTGAGAATTCTTTGTTCAGTTCTGAGCCCCATTTTATAACGGGGTTCTTTGATTTTCTGGAGTCCACCATCTTGAGTTCTTTATATATATTGGATATTAGTCCCCTATCTGATTTAGGATAGGTAAAGATCCTTTCCCAATCTGTTGGTGGTCTTTTTGTCTTATTGACGGTGTCTTTTGCCTTGCAGAAGCTTTGCAACTTTATGAGGTCCCATTTATCGATTCTCGATCTTACAGCACAAGCCTTTGCTGTTCTATTCAGGAATTTTTCCCCTGTACCCATATCTTCGAGGCTTTTCCCTACTTTCTCCTCTATAAGTTTCAGTGTCTCTGGTTTTATGTGGAGTTCCTTAATCCACTTAGATTTGACCTTAGTACAAGGAGATAGGAATGGATCAATTCGCATTCTTCTACATGATAACCTCCAGTTGTTCCAGCACCATTTGTTGAAAATGCTGTCTTTTTTCCACTGGATGGTTTTTGCTCCCTTGTCAAAGATCAAGTGAGCATAAATATGTGGGTTGATCTCAGGGTCTTCAATTCTGTTCCATTGGTCTACTTGTCTGTCGTTATACCAGTACCATGCAGTTTTTATCACAATTGCTCTGTAGTACAGCTTTAGGTCAGGCATGGTGATTCCACCAGAGGTTCTTTTATCCTTGAGAAGAGTTTTTGCTATCCTAGGTTTTTTGTTGTTCCAGATGAATTTGCAGATTGCCCTTTCTAATTCGTTAAAGAATTGAGTTGGAATTTTGATGGGGATTGCTTTGAATATGTAGATTGCTTTTGGTAAGATAGCCATTCTTACAATGTTGATCCTGCCAATCCATGAGCATGGGAGATCTTTCCAACTTCTGAGATCTTCTTTAATTTCTTTCTTCAGGGACTTGAAGTTCTTGTCATACAGATCTCTCCCTTCCTTAGTTAGTCACGCCAAGGTATTTTATATTGTTTGTGACTATTGAGAAGGGTGTTGTTTCCCTAATTTCCTACTCTGCCTGTTTATCCTTTGTGTACAGAAAAGGCCATTGACTTGTTTGAGTTAATTTTATATCCAGCTACTTCACCGAAGCTATTTATCAGGCTTAGGAGTTCTCTGGTGGAATTTTTAGGGTCACTTATGTACACTATCATATCATCTGCAAAAAGCGATATTTTGACTTCTTCTTTTCCAATTTGTATCCCCTTGATCTCCTTTTGTTGTCTAATTGCTCTGGCTAGGACTTCAAGTACAATGTTGAGTAGGTAGGGAGAGAGTGGGCAGCCTTGTCTAGTCCCTGATTTTAGTGGGATTTCTTCCAGCTTCTCACCATTTACTTTGATGTTGGCTACTGGTTTGCTGTATATTGCTTTTATCATGGTTAGGTATGGGCCTTGAATTCCTGATCTTTCCAAGACTTTTTCATGAATGGGTGTCTTAGTTAGGGTTTTACTGCTGTGGACAGACACCATGACCAAGGCAAGTCTTATAAAAAAACAACATTTAATTGGGGCTGGCTTACAGGTTCAGAGGTTCAGTCCATTATCATCAAGGTGTGAGCATGGCTGTATCCAGGCAGGCATGGCACAGGAGGAGCTGAGAGTTCTATGTCTTCATCCAAAGGCTGCTAGTGGAAGACTGACTTCCAGGTAACTAGGGTGAGGATCTTATACCCACACCCACAGTGACACACCCATTCCAACCAGGTCACACCTATTCCAACAAGGCCACACCTTCAGATGGTGCCACTCCCTGATCCAAGGTATACAAACCATCACAATGGGTGTTGGATTTTGTCAAATGCTTTTTCAGCATCTAACGAGATGATCATGTGTTTTTTGTCTTTGAGATTGTTTATATAATGGATTACATTGATGGATTTTCGTATATTGAACCATCCTTGCATCCCTGGGATGAAACCTACTTGGTCAGGATGGATGATTGTTTTGATGTGTTCTTGAATTCGGTTAGTGAGAACTTTATTGAGGATTTTTGCATCAATAGTCATAAGGGAAATTGGTCTGAAGTTCTCTATCTTTGTTGGGTCTTTATGTGGTTTAGGTAACAGAGTAATTGTGGCTTCATAGAATGAGTTGGGTAGAGTACCTTCTGATTCTATTTTGTGGAATAGTTTGTGAAGAACTGGGATTAGAACTTCTTTGAAGGTTTGATAGAACTCTGCACTAAACCCATCTGGTCCTGGGCTTTTTTTGGTTGGGAGACTATTAATGACTGCTTCTATTTCTTTAGGGGATATGGGACAGTTTAGATCATTAACCTGATCTTGATTTAACTTTGGTACCTGGTATCTGTCTAGAAACTTGTCCATTTCATCCAGGTTCTCCAGTTTTGTTGAGTATAGCCTTTTGTAGAAGGATCTGATGGTGTTTTGGATTTCTTCAGGGTCTGTTGTTATGTCTCCCTTTTCATTTCTGATTTTGTTAATTAGAATACTTTCCCTATGCCCTCTAGTGAGTCTGGCTAAGCATTTATCTATCTTGTTGATTTTCTCAAAGAACCAGCTCCTCGATTGGTTGATTCTTTGAATTGTTCTTCTTGTTTCCACTTGGTTGATTTCACCCCTGAGTTTGATTATTTCTTGCCGTCTACTCCTCTTGGGTGAATTTGCTTCCTTTCGTTCTAGAGCTTTTAGGTGTGTTGTCAAGCTGCTAATGTGTGCTCTCTCTAGTTTCTTTTTGGAGGCACTCAGAGCTATGAGTTTTCCTCTTAGAAATGCTTTCAATGTGTCCCATAAGTTTGGGTATGTTGTGGCTTCATTTTCATTAAACTCCAGAAAGTCCTTAATTTCTTTCTTTATTCCTTCCTTGACCAAGGTATCATTGAGAAGAGTGTTGTTTAGTTTCCACGTATGTGTTGGCTTTCTATTATTTATTTTGTTATTGAAGATCAGTCTTAGTCCATGGTGATCTGATAGGATGCATGGGACAATTTCAATATTTTTGTATATGTTGAGGCTTGTTTTGTAACCAATTATGTGGTCAATTTTGGAGAAGGTACCGTGAGGTGCTGAGAAGAAGGTATATCCTTTTGTTTTAGGATAAAATGTTCTGTAGATATCTGTCAGATCCATTTGTTTCATAACCTCTGTTAGTTTCACTGTGTCCCTGTTTAGTTTCTGCTTCCATGATCTGTCCATTGGTGAAAGTGGTGTGTTGAAGTCTCCCACTATTATTGTGTGAGGTGCAATGTGTGCTTTGAGCTTTACTAAAGTATCTTTAATGAATGAGGCTGCCCTTTTATTTGGAGCATAGATATTCAGAATTGATAGTTCCTCTTGGAAGATTTTACCTTTGATGAGAATGAAGTGCCCTTCCTTGTCTTTTTTGATGACTTTGGGTTGGAAGTCAATCTTATCAGATATTATACTGGCTACTCCAGCTTGTTTTTCCCTACCATTTGCTTGGAAAATTGTTTTCCAGCCTTTCATTCTGAGGTAGTGTCTATCTTTTTCTCTGAGATGAGTTTCCTGTAAGCAGCAAAATGTTGGGTCCTGTTTCTGTAGCCAGCCTGTTAGTCTATGTCTTTTTATTGGGGAGTTGAGTCCATTGATATTAAGAGATATTAGGGAGAAGTAATTGTCGCTTCCTTTTATTTTTGTTGTTAGAGTTGGTGTTCTGTTCTTGTGGCTGTCTTCTTTTAGGTTTGTTGAGGGATTACCTTCTTGCTTTTTCTAGGACGTGGTTTCTGTCCTTGTATTGGTTTTTTTCTGTTATTATCCTTTGAAGGGCTGGATTCATGGAAAGATAATGTGTGAATTTTGTTTTGTCGTGGAATACTTTGGTTTCTCCATCTATGTTAATTGAGAGTTTGGCTGGGTATAGTAGCCTGGGCTGGAAATTGTGTTCTCTTAGTTTCTGTATAACATCTGTCCAGGCCCTTCTGGCTTTCATAGTCTCTGGTGAAAAATCCTGTGTAATTCTGATAGGCTTGCCTTTATATGTTACTTGACCTTTTTCCCGTACTGCTTTTAGTATTCTATCTTTATTTAGTGCATTTGTTCTTCTGATTATTATGTGTCGGAAGAAATTTCTTTTCTGGTCCAGTCTATTTGGAGTTCTGTAAGCTTCTTGTATGTTCATGGGCATCTCTTTCTTTAGGTTTGGGAAGTTTTCTTCTATAATTTTGTTGAAGATATTTGCTGGTCCTTTGATTTGAAAATCTTCATTCTCATCTACTCCTATTATCCGTAGGTTTGGTCTTCTCATTTTGTCCTGGATTTCCTGGATGTTTTGAGTTAGGATCTTTTTGGATTTTGTATTTTCTTTGATTGTCGTGCCGATGTTCTCTATGGAGTCTTCTGCACCTGAGATTCTCTCTTCCATCTCTTGTATTCTGTTGCTGATGCTCACATCTATGTTTCCAGATTTCTTTCCTAGGGTTTCTATCTCCAGCGTTGCCTCAATTTGGGTTTTCTTTATTGTCTCTACTTCCCTTTATAGGTCTTGGATGGTTTTATTCAATTCCATCACCTGTTTGGTCTGGTTTTCCTGCAATTCTTTAAGGGATTTTTGTGATTTCTCTTTAATGTCTTCTACCTGTTTAGCAGTGTTCTCCTGCAATTCTTTAAGGCATTTTTGTGCTTCCTCTTTAATGTCTTCTACCTGTTTAGCAGTGTTCTCCTGTATTTCTTTAAGTGTGTTATTAAAGTCCTTCTTGATGTCCTCTACCATCATCATGAGATATGCTTTTAGATCCGGGTCTAGCTTCTCAGGTGTGTTGGGGTGCCCTGGACTGGGCGAAGTGGGAGTGCTGGGTTCTGATGATGGTGAGTGGTCTTGGTTTCTGTTAGTAAGATTATTACGTTTACCTTTTGCCATCTGGTAATCTCTGGGGTTAGTTGTTATCGTTGTCACTGTTTAAAGATTGGGGCAGACGCTGTGTTCCACTCACCAGAAGTCTTAAGATCCTGTGGCGGGTGTCATGGGTAGCTGGCGGGTGTCAGCTGACCCTACACCCTAGCTACCCTGGTGCTGGTCAGACCAGAAGAGGCTTGTGGCCCTACTCAGGCTGGTTTTCTGCTTCCCTAACTAATGCAGTCTCAGGTCCGGTGCACAATTGGATTGGAGCAGAAGCTGTGTTCCACTCACCAGAAGTCTTAAGATCCTGTTGTGGGTAGCTGGCGAGTGTCAGCCGACCCTGTGCCCTAGCTACCCCGGTGCTGGTCAGACCGGAAGAGGCCTGCGGCCCCACTCAGGCTGGTCCTCTGCCTCCCCAACCAAAGCAGCCTCAGGTTCTGCACGATTGGACTGGAGCAGAAGCTGTGCTCCACTCACCAGAAGTCTCAAGATCCTGTGGAGGGTGTCCTGGGCAACTGGCGGGCATCAGCCGACCTGCGCCCCAGCCACCCCGGTCATGAACTCCTTTTTAATGAGCTAGAGCGAATGGGCAGGCTTCAGAATGCTTGATTCCAGAAACGTTGGATACACAGCATCTCGGTGTTACATAAGATGCTATTAATTACAGCTAAGTCCTTCATAAAACTTGAGAACTCATTGTGCTGATGTATGCCTGTCCCATAACAGATGAAAATTAACTCTGTACATCTTCTCCAATCAGGACCTCAGGCCTCCGTTTCCCCCTACTCTCTCCTACACCCTCTGCTTCCATCTCCACTGTGCTGTCCACATGATAAATGCCTAGGTGCCGTTTTCTGTTTGTTCACATCCACAGTACTGCCTATCCACCAATGTGCTGTCCTGTTTCTCGGTCAGTGTTTCCCACAGGAAACTGATGTGTCCACCGCATTCGCATTCCAACTCCAGCTCTTTGCATGCGTACTCAATAGCATCACACTTCAGAGTTCCAATCTGCTCGCTCACACATCTGAATCCCCTTCCTGTGTCATTCTTAGGCTTCCAGTTTGCAATCCAGACCTGTGAGAAGAAAGTAAGAATGGCTCTATGGTCGATATTTTCTGGCCCTCTCTCGAGCTGCCCATCACATCTGGTCATCTGCCTGCTATTTCTCCCTGTACCTTACAGGACAGCCTTGGAACCTGGTTAAGGGCAACATAGCCTATGTGATCCACAGGCAGGGACCTAATGTGTCTCTTTATCTGCTCTGAAAAATGCCAGCCTTCTATGATGGCCTTTGAAGGGTGGCGGCGACCCCTTTGGACACCAACAAACTGCTCCAAGGACCTTCTTCTCACCTTCCCTTCGTGCCATGCAGGCCTCTTCTGCAGACAAGCCTGTACTAGTTGAGGGTCCCTTTTTCTATCTATGTTCTCACCACGTATACTCTCATACAGGTATCACATGTGGCCCTTTCTCCTAGCTACTCTGACAACCCATGTGTGTGCCTTGGACTCAGCTATCCTTCCTCTTTGATTGGTTCCATGTACAGGCATCTGTTTTCTTCCATCTGGTTCTCACATTGACATGTGACATCATTCCAGGGTGGTAGTGTTTTTGACTCATTTGTCTTAATGTTATCTCCCTTGGTGCCAACAACAGTGTCTACCTGCAAGTTCTCAGTAATTCTTTGTTGACAAAGTTGACTTCAAAGTTTATGCTTGATGTTCTGCCTTTCACAATGAAGCATAGAGACAATGGACCATTGAGATGGGAAATTCTAATGAGAACCTATTAAAATACTGTAGAAATGATATCCAAAAGTTTATGTTGGATTGGTTTTCATGTGGCCATTCTTCTTAAGTTTATGTCCTGTGACGTGTTATGTTCCCTTCAAATCAGGGAGCAGGAAGAGGTAAATCATGTGTTTCATAAGTAACCCAATAATCATGCAAGTGTTAATTGTGAAGGTGATGTTCATAAGACAATTTGTAATTACATACATGAGAAGTTGTTCCAGAAACGATAGATGGAATGATGGTTCATTCTAGTTCAAAGGAGATGTTTCAAACTAGACGATAAAGGAAGTATGAGGTCAAGCTGAGGCTATGCACTTCTCCCAGACAACACAGATACCCAAAAGAACAGGCTGGAGAGCCATGCAGACCCAGTGTTAAGGTTTGCAATACAGTGCAGGTAGCCCTCCCTTGTGGCTCACCTCTTTCTCCAGCACACAGGGAACCTGTTATATTTTCAGACATAGAAAGGGAACACAGAGCAATATGAACTGCTCAGTGTCATAATGCCTCAAGGTAGTGAGTGAGGTAGTGAGTGCATGTATTACCCAGGACTGTATAGACACACACACACACACACACACACACACACACACACACACACACACAGAGAGAGAGAGAGAGAGAGAGAGAGAGAGAGAGAGAGAGAGAGAGAGAGGGTGGGGAGGGAGGGACAGAGAGACAGAGACAATGAAAGATAAAGAAAAATTTATTATGAAAAAACTTCATGTAGTAATGGGACCACAAGAAGCCCCATTTACAATTTAGTAATTATGAACATCTGAAAATAGATGCCAGTTTCCATCATCGGGCAATATAAAAGACCAAAGGCCAGGAGTTTCATAGTGATCACTGAGCTAGCAGGTGGAGGGGCTGCTGTTTGAATTCTAACACCAGAAAGACAGTTCTCAAACTCTCCTCTCGTGATAAACTGCCGGCTTTGTCTCTCTGTGCCCCTGGCTCACTTCCAGCTATCACATCCCCCAGGCTTACCCTGGCTGTTGCACATGACAGCCTCCTCTTCTCTTCAGGCCAAATGACCTCCCAGTGTGTGTAGATAGCATGCTGTCTTTATTTTTGTATCTATATATGGTCGTTTCTGTATGCTGGCTCTTAGGATGATTTCTACGGTCTGTGGGAGATTTGAGAGGACCTCTTTGGGGCACTGATTTCCTTCCCAAGCCTAGATGACTGGGTCATGTAGATATTATTCAACTCTGTTTATGGAGCATCTTCATGCTGCTTTCCATTGGAAACTGAACTAGTTTATTTTCCTAGCACTGTGTCCTGGTTTTATTTCTGTTGGCCGTGATAAGTATCTTGACAGAAAGCTAATGATGAGAGAAAGGGGTTGATTTCAGCTTATACTTCAAGGTTACAGCAGAGACTGTCCAGTGCCAGGAACGTGAAGCAAGTGGTCACATGCATAGTCTAGAGCAAGGAGTGTTGAATGCATGTATGGTTTCTACCCAGCAGCTTCCTCTACTCTATTAGCCAAATTAAGAATAATTCCAGATAAGGCCATCCTTTGCTACATATGCAGCTGGAGCCATGGGCCCTTCCATGTGTACTCTTTGGTTAGTGGTTTAGTCCCTGGGAGCTCTGGAGAGTTCTTGTTAGTTGATAGTATTGTTCTTCCTATTGGGTTGTAATAGGAACCCCTTTAGCTCCTTCATTCCTTCCCCTATCTCATCCATTTGGGTCCCTGGCTCAGTCAAATGCTGGCAGAGCCCAGTGGGGGGGTGCTAGAGGCATGAAGTGGGAGTGGGTAGATGCCTCTTAAAGGCAAAGGGGAGGGGAATGGAATGAGGGAGTTGAAGAGGAAAGACTGGGAAGGGTGATACTATTTGAGAGGTAAATAAATAAAATAACTAATTAATTAAAAAATAATAATTTCACAGACACATCCATGGATCAAGCCGATCTAAATGATCCCCAGTGAGACTCTCTTGCCATTTTATTTTAGAGCACATCAAGTAGACAAAAACTAGCCATCACACATGGTGTATCAGATTTTTTTGCCACATCTTTGCCAGCATTGGAAACCAAAGAGGTTACTCTCATAGAAATACCTACAGAACACAACAGGTGCAAAAGCTGTTGAATGTGTATCATGGTAGATGGTAGAGGAATAGCTGTACTGCATTACTGCAGTGCAGAGTGACTGTAGCTGGCAGGAACCAATTGAATGTTTCATAACAACTAGTACAGAGTATTTTAATTGTTCCCAGAACAAAGAAGCGATGAATGTGTTGGGGGATAGTAATTCCACTGACTCCAATTTTATCATTAACCATTACACTCAAGCACACATGTGCCATAACTGTTTATCAAGTATGGATGCTCCATGTCTGTCTACAAATGTGTGTCTATAATAAGGTATCACAGCTTATATGTGAGTATGGGTGTATGTGCCTAGGTGTGGTTTTCAGGCTGAAAAGCAAACTAGAAGAGGAAGAAAGTTATTTTCTCTTCTAAAATTATGTCACAATTTCATACATACATGTAATATACTTTTATTTTTAAATCTTTTCTTGCTTTCAGATGTATTTTAATCAAATCCATATCTCCATTTTCCTCTGTTCAATTTATTCTCTGTCCTCTTTCCACTTTTCCCTCTCAAACTTCATGTGCTTCCTATTTAAAAAAAAAAACACACACATCAAATCCACTTAGTGCTGCTCTATGTGCACGGTTAAGGGCCATTCATCAAAGCATGGGTGGTCTCTCAGCGACTGTCCCGGAAGAGAATTGACCTTCTTTCCACAGAGCTCATCATTTTCCAATAGCTCTTCACCTAGAGATGGGATTTCAGGATTCTTTCCCCATACAAATTAGGATTTAGGCTGGCTGATCTTGTCCTGGTCATGTCCATGCAATCACAGCTGCTATGACTTCATGTGTGCCATGATTTTTATATGTCTGTCAAACATCCTCAATGCTCCTATTCTACTGCTATCTACAATTACTTTCCTGCTCAAAGTATTATAAATAGCTTTATAGTTCTTAAATATTTAAGTTAGTTTGAATACGGCATATTGTGCTGCAGGGATTTTGAATTCACTAAAGGAGTGCGAAGAAGTCCCACCCTGAGAGATGGGAATGACAGCTTAAATGTATCCCCAGTTCTCCAGGTGTATTGACACAGTTTGGCATTCTGTGCCCTGTTATACACTGAGTTAGGTTCTGTGGCTGTGCTGTGATAGAGACTCCTGCTTATGAACTGGCATCTCACAACTGCAAGCCAAACAATGTCTGGGTTTCCACTTTACCCTCTGTTGGTGCTTATGCAAATTCACTGCTAATCTGAAGTACTCCATCCCTGCAATCACTGTGGACTGTTCATGTTTTCTGCTATTTCAGCTCTGTGTGGAGGCTACATCCATGGAAAGAGTGGGACTGTCCTTTCTCCAGGATTTCCAGACTTTTATCCAAACTCTCTGAACTGTACATGGACCATCGAAGTCTCTCATGGCAAGGGTAAGACCTTAGCACAAACAGTGCACAATGGGGAGCATGGGCTAGAAGAAGCAGTAAGGATGGGAGCACCATGAACTAGAGGAAACAGTAAGGATGGGTAACACAGACTAGATAAAGCAGTAAGGAAATTCCTGGACAATGAATGAATTTCATGGTTTCCAAACTCTTAGCTTTTATTGTTTGATAAAACTAAAAAGCAAGCAAGCAAACAAACAAAACCACACAAGATCTTTGTACCATTGGAGAGTTAAGCAGAAGTCATTTTTGTTTTTCTTCTCCATTCAATAACCTGGCTGTATATATGTGAATATAAATGTGGAAATTAGATGTAATGATGAGGAAAATGAGTTTTGATTAAGTAAAATGTGACTATTGATTCGATGTAAGAAGAATTTTAAACTTCTATAATATTTCTGAGAAACATCTGTGCTTCTGTTCTGACTCCGCTTGGCATTGTCCTTAAGATAATTGTCAGGTCTTCACATAATCCAATGGTGTTTTAGCAATGTGTATTCCCCCATCCTTACACAGATGGTAAATACAAAAGAAGCAAATTTGTATTTTGTGCAGGAAATATACATTATAAATGTTGGGCCTAGCAATGCACCCTGAGTATGTTCTTATATCTATAACTAAATGTTATTTTTAAAGAGCTGTTGAAAAACTTCGGTCAGTAGACTTTGCCTTTCAACATATATTTAAACTCCACTAGGTGTTTTATTGACCTGGATGTTACAATGACCTGCATGTTACAGCACCCTTATGAATATGTTTAGCACTCTTCCAGAAGCATATATCAAAAACATGTAGAGGTAACTCAACAGTTAAGAGCATAAAAACATATCCTTGTGGAGGACGTGAGTTCAAATCCAAACACCCACATCAGTCAGCTCACAATAACGTAGAACTCCAGTTCCAGAGAAGTCTCTTGCCTCTGGCCTCTGAGGGTACATGCACTCACATGCACATATCTACACAGAGACCCATGGATGCAAATATAAATCAAAATAGTAAATCTCCAAGGAAGTAATGAAGATGTGGTCCTGAAGTAAATTAAATAAATAGATTAAGTAACAAAGACTTTTTAATTAGAAAAATGTAGATCTTTAAAGGAATCTAGTTATAGATCAGTTTTTCTGCCTCAGCAGAGAAACTCAGAGATAATGTATTATGAGTCTGATTTTTATAAAGACATCATAGGGCTTACAAAACTATAATTTCAAGAGAACTTACCTTCTACAATGTATGTTTGCATGCGATATCTCCAAACTAATAGTTCTAAAAATGGGGAGTGGTAATAGAGACGTTTTCAGTATTTTGTCTCTGGGATGAACACTGCCCCTGAACCTGATGACCATTCATGAACACAATTAAATATCAACATACATATTGCACTTGTGAAACCATACCTGCATGTATAGATTCTGTTAAGACCTTGTCTATATGAACAACCACACTAACATCCCTATCACCACAGATAGACATCTGCACACACCTGTAGTGATATCTAAATCTGTCCACATGAACATCAGCATCATGCCCATGCTGGTATTTAAGTAGTTTCTTTATTTCCACCTAGATCCATGAATGTATCAGTAGTTATATACAGCCCCTCTGTACCAATATCTATGTCCATATCTGCATCAAAACCCACGGCAGTAACTGATCCGACAACTATTTGAGCATTTGTTTTTGTTTAACTCTTCATGAATTTAGAACAGCCTCTATCAAATTTTTCTCTGAAAGTTCAAAGTTAGAATCATACAAGATAATTTTAATATTTAACAATTTAAGATATTTTGTTCCAAACCTTTGATGTCTATAATTATGCCTAGAAGAGATTCCTTTCAGCTGCAGTTAAATCGACTATCCCGCCCTCATCTCTCAGGAGTGCAGATGAATTTCCACACCTTTCACCTTGAAAGTTCCCACGACTATTTGCTGATCACAGAGGACGGGAGTTTCTCAGAGCCAGTAGCCAGGCTCACTGGGTCAGTCCTGCCTCACACCATTAAGGCTGGTTTGTTTGGAAACTTCACTGCGCAACTCAGGTTCATCTCTGACTTCTCCATCTCCTATGAAGGCTTCAACATTACGTTTGCAGGTATGTTGATTTTTTTGTCATTTCTGTCTTTGGCCATAGTATTGGATATTCCCTCTCCCTCTCCCTCTCCCTCTCCCTCTCCCTCTCCCTCTCCCTCTCCCTCTCCCTCTCCTGTGTCTTTCTGTCTCTCTCTGCCTGTTTGTCTGTCTGTCTCCCTCCTTCACTCACTCTCTTCCCCACTTCCCCTCTATCTCCTGTGTCTCTGTTTCCCTGTCTCTCTTTCTGTCTCTCTGTCTTTCTGTCTCTCTCCTATCTCTTCCTCTCTCTGTCTCTGTCTATCTTTGTCTCTATCTCCCTCCCTCCTTCCTTCTCTCCCTCTCTTCCCCACTTCCCCTCTATTTCCTGTGTCTTGGTTTCTGTTTCTCTCCCTATGTTGTTGCTCCTCCTCCTCCTCCTCCTCCTCCTCCTCCTCTTCTTCTTCTTCTTCTTCTTCTTCTTCTTCTTCTTCTTCTTCTTCTTCTTCTTCGAAGAAGGCACTATTTGTAAATTCTCTTCCTTGGAAATTGATAAATAAAACTCTGTTTCCTAGAAAGGTTTCTTTGCTCACCTCTACTCAACAGTTCTAGCAGCTCGGAGCACACCCCACTCCCTGGGACCAATGTGCAGGGGCAGCTCACATCGAGTCCTGCCCCTCCAGTGGAGACTCACACACAGAGGAAGATAGACTGTTAGTTCCTTTATCAGAATTATACACGGTGACAATTTGTCCTAACACAGTGAAGAAACTTTATTTTTTCTAACTGTTTTTTTCTTTAACTGTAATATATAGTGATACCTGTGTAGGCTTTTTGGTGCATTTGACACTTTTTACATAGGTGTGATTGTATATTTCTGTTGCTTTCAACATAAATAATCTTTGCACATATGATAAATATGCTCATCCAAATGAGCAAGATAAATCTGATGTTTTAAATAAGGCACCAAGAGCATTCTTTTTCCATTGCGTACATACCCATTGACAAGGAGTAAACTCCCACTAATCCTTGTGCTGTCCAACTGGATGTCCTGACCAAGACTCAGTGTCATTCATCATAGTTCAGAAGTAATTCAGTTTTGAAATATGGTCTCCAAAAACCTTAGTTGTCTGTGATTTCCTCTGTGCATAAGATCTCAAGTCTAAATGGCAGAAAAACCATCAGGGGCACTTAGTGATTGTTATAATATTTGGTGATCTCTCTCTATCCCATGGGTAGAAGGCTCCGACAATCTCCCACCCACAGCTTTGTGTCTACTTGCCACATGGCAGAGGCTCTGTCACTTGTTATATGAAGTTTATGTTATCTAACTTGGAATGCCTCTCAAAAACAAAAACAAAAGGAACAACAACAAACTCCTAACAGTTATTTTTTTCTAATTCCAAAGAATGCTGTCATTATTTTAATTTGACTGAATTTGACTTTGTTGACTTTCTCAGCATAAAAGATATTTCCAGGACCGGCTCAAATGCATTGCTTTCTTGAAATTTTTCT
The DNA here is from genome assembly GCF_978045245.1 of Mus caroli. Lineage (NCBI taxonomy): Eukaryota > Metazoa > Chordata > Mammalia > Rodentia > Muridae > Mus > Mus caroli. Next base: position 111,508,615 of record NW_028227265.1, on the reverse strand, counting down.
GTAGTCAAAGTAATGATGAAATTGACCATATTATCAATCAAAGACTTCAGTCTCCTCATGCTAGTGCCTGAGTCTCCCCTCTCTAATTTCCCTAGATGATCTGTTAAGGTCACTATGAGAATTTTGCTCCCCTCTATGTTCTTGCATCTGGATCTCTAATGAATAAAATGGAATACTCTAGAGCAAATTGCAGTGAGGCCCATGGCTGCCTCTCTTGGGCATTACCCCTGGGACTCTGCACTTCTCATTCATCTGTCCCCATCTGTTTTTAAGTTCTATTGCTTCCTGCACACAGCTCACACTTGGGTCTTCGGATTTCTACTTCAGTCCATCTGTGCTGCTGCAACAGAGCATCTCAGATTCTGGGGAAGAGGAGAAATTCCACTGTGCCAGTTCTGGTTGCTGCAAGGTCACAGAGCTACATTTTGGCATCTAGCATTGCTTCTGTGCTACATCACCAAATGTCAGAAGGGAAGTGAGGCTGCTGTCTTGCCTCCTCCTACAGTGCTCAAGTTAACCCTTCTAGGAGGGTAATGTCTAACACTGATGCAACACATAACATTGAGCCAGTCATTCAAAACAAAGCAACTACAAACTTCAGAAGTTAAACCTCAACCCATCTGTTGCTTTCAGGATTCATTTTAGTCATCATGCATGTCATGGCACAGAAAATATTGGTTTTGGGTCTTTGGAGCCCTTGTGGGAAGTAGCACATGGACCTGTTCTGATTGCTTGTTGATATGGGAGAGAGCACCTCTCATGGTGGGATCATCCTTAGGCAAATGGCCCTGATTGTGTAAGAAAACAGACGGAACAAGCCAGCGAGCAAGCCAGTGAACAGTACTCCTCCGGTGGTTTCTGCTTCATTTTCCACTTGAGTTTCTACCCGGACTTCCCTCTGTGATGCACTGTGACCAGGAAGTGTGAGCCAAACAAGTTTTTTTCCTGCCCTCAATTGCTTTTGGTCAGTGTCTTATCACAGCAACAGAAAGGGAAACAGAGTAGCTCCTTATACCCTGTCTTGTCTCCGGACTCTAGGAGCATTTGCTTGGCCTGTGACCTGGCACTGACATGACAGTAGGGAACATGAAGATTTCAGATGGAGCAAGGAGCAAGAGAGAAGAGAATGGGCATCTTCTGTCCCTCCCTCATTGTATTCCTGACTCATAACATCTTACTCCTTCCAGAGACAAACAGGAGGACCAATGGTGAACAGTGACCAACTTGCACACACAGTGTGATCCCAACCAGCAGCTGAAAGCGTGAGGCAGACACAGAAAATCCTCTGTGATGCCAACCTTCTGAAGTCATATTCTTCACGGGCAGCCACATAGCAGCTGCCACTGCTTTGTTTAAAACTGACTTCTGGAGTGACTTATAGAAATTTCTAGTTGACAAAACATCCTCCACTGTGTGTCAATAAAACAAGTTTCAGACATTGAAAATAGCTTTGCTGCATCCATACCTGTTTTCAGGGGACTTGGCCATGATGAGCCGATGGTTAGTGCTATGCTGGGCCCTGCTTTGCCTTCGGCCCTGTGCCTTCATGAAAAGTGCATTTAAGGAGAATACAGAGGTGCCTTTAGCAGCTGTAAATACAGGAGAATTGATTCCATTCTCTTAAAGTGATAGGCAGAAATGACTCATCCCACTTTACTGCATTACATATATATGTTTGCATTTATGCTAGAGCCCATGGACCAAGGACAGGAATTCATAAGAGAGAAAAAGAGAAAAGAAAGGGAAAAAGGGAGAGAGAGTGGGGTGTAAGGGAAATATCCTCAGTGTTCTCTCTTTCCCAGTCTATGCCAAATATTTGTGCTGGCTTCCCAGGCCCTATACCCTCACACTGTCTCTTTTGTTTCCAGAATATGACCTGGAGCCCTGTGATGACCCTGGAGTCCCTGCCTTCAGCCGCAGAATTGGGTTTCAGTTCGGTGTGGGTGACACCCTGGCTTTCACCTGCTTCCAGGGATACCGCTTAGAAGGTGCAACCAAGCTAACGTGCCTGGGTGGGGGACGCCGAGTGTGGAGTGCACCTCTGCCAAGGTGTGTGGGTAGGTGGCCACACGCTTTCATTTCATTCATCCATGGGCAGGGGGTCAGGAACCAGAGAGAGGGCTGGGCAGGAAGGGCCGAGGCTGAAACTGGAACAGCCTGGGCTGAGGGGAGCTGTCTCACTTTTGGAGCTTGACTTACCTCATCTACAAACTGAGTCGATATCAGCTAGAAGATTCTGTGGAAAAGGGAGAGCAGAGTATATGCTCAGTGTCTCCATGAAGGACAAATGAGTGTGTGTTAAAAAAAAAAAAAAGGAAAGAAAGAAAGAAAATGGGAAAAAAGAAAATGCTAGAAGACATACTATAGAAACACAAGTTCCACAGTTGCTGAAAGTCACACTCTCTGTGATGACAGTGGCAGATCCGAGGTGTGGCTTTACTGTTCCTTAGAGCCCTCCACTGTGGGTTTGTTGTGTGGTTCAGCAAAGAAGCATCCCTGGTGTTCGGGCTCAGAGTTAGCTTTATAGTGTCATCTGTGAGAAGGATGGGGCTGTTCCACTGTGCAGAGGTGCACAGTTTGGGTTATTTGCAACGAGGTTCTCAGGACATGCAGCCATCAGTGCGGTAGTTCAGAGCAGTGGTACCATACTCCTGTTGGGCATTGTGCTGGTCTGAGGAACTGGGGGAGCAGAGCCACCACTACCACCTTGGCTTTAGCACAAGACTTCTGTGAAGCCTGAAGGCCTGAGACACACACTGTCACTCAGTCCCAACACTCATCAACTCATGACCAGACATCTTAACAGAGAAAAAATATGTGCGAGGTTGGCCATGTTTCCCTAAGGCTTCCATGTTCACAGAAGAGGATCAAAGGATCATTCCAAAGTCCCTGACCACAAAACAGAGGCAGGCATGGGATCCCTGAGAGAGACAGGCCATGAAACTGAAGCAGGCTTGGGGTCCCTGCAGGAAACTAAATAATAAGAAATTCTCAGAAGGTTACCAGGTTATGCCTATATCTCTCCATAGCTCCAAGTTTCTTCTATTCTAGGCATGACTAGAATAGAGTCCAAAAGTCAGTGCTGGCCTTTGCTTCCTCGTGAGTCTCAGAGGATCAAAACTCAACTGTAGACAAAGTTAAGTCATCATCAAAAGTGTTTTTCCTCCTCTTCTTTCTCTTCTTCCCTCTACTATCATCCTGTGCTGAAAAATGACCTCAAGTTTCAAAGACTATTGGAACATTGTTCTGTTTATGTTCTGAAAATTTCTCAGACTTCCCTGGTCTGGAATTCTCATGTTTAAACACTTTCACAGTTACACTTTGCATTCTTGGGGAAAACCCACTTGAATGAAATCAAGCAGTTGGTCCAGAGATTGTGACATTCATTGCTTATGCTGTTTTGCTTGAATTCATCATTACAACTCTGGTTTTCTTGGTAAACAGGATCTTGCACTGTTGTCTTACATGAGGAACAATTTACTGAGTTTTGCCTGGAGGGTACTGAGAGCTTTGCCTGTCTTGATATATTTACTTGGTGCTGGGTCTAGACAGTAAGCATGGCATTGCCAGCTCTATTTTATAGTTACAACAACTTAGACACAATCTCATCAGGAAATCTCATAGCTGGTGGATTGCCAAGCAACAGATGCCATTGGCTTTTACCCACCCACAGATCTGGGGAGAGCCACACAGGGCTTACATTGGCCTCTCCTCTATTCTGCCTTTTGTACTTTGCCTGCTGCCACCTCAATTTCTTTCCAGCACAACAGGTTGCATAGGTTGCATGACACTATGTTAAAGAGTCACAAACTACACTGAATTCAACAGACATAAGGCAGACCTTGCACCACCTCCATATCTGCAGTTGCCCACATTCCTAGGCTTCTGGTTCCTATAACTTCACCAACTATGCAACTCATGATCAGCTCTGACTCTGGGAACTCTGCTCTTCCTGCACTGAGGATCCTGGGTCCCCACTGACCACTCGAGTGTTGGTGCTGAAAGAAATCATCTACTCTGGGAAACTCACATACTTCTTCATAGAAACCTGCTAAGTCACTTCTGATTTTACTCAAAAGGAATCTTCTTTATTATTATTATTATTATTATTATTATTATTATTATTATTACCATCATCATCACCATCATCATCATTACTGTTATTATTTTATTTATTCACTTTACAGCCCACTCACTGCCCACATCCTGCTCACTGCCACCTCCAGTCTTTCCCCCATCCTCCTCCCCTTCTTCTCATAGGTGGGGCCCCTCCTGGGTATCTGCCCCCATCCTGGCACATCAAGTCATCTTTGTGAGACTAGGTTCATCTGCTCACACTAAGGCCAGACAAGGCAACTCAGCTAAAAGAACATATCCCATGAAGAAGCAACAGCTTTTGGGATAACTCCTACTTTAGTTGAGGAACCTTCTCTTAATGATGACCATGACAGACTCTCCCCACCTTGGACTGCTCTTGCCCAATATGTCTTTGCCTGAACCAACAAAGGCTTTGAGCTCAACACTTCAGTGTTCTGTCTGTACCCCTGTACCTGTCTTCATGCATCCCAATGGGGGGCGAGGGGCTTGGACCACCGTGACAAGTTTGTTCCTCCTGTTTTCTGAGTACATGTAGGTGCACGCACATGCACACGCTTGCACACACACACACACACACATGCACAGGCACACACACACATACAATGCACTTTCAGATTTTCTGTGGTTCCTTCCATGAGCCAGAAATTTGCATGGGTTAATTATCACCCTTTGGAACTGTAGTTCCTTTTCTGGAACCATAAGAGCTAACCCTTCATCAGACAGATATAACAGACTTTTTTAAACCCTTTTCTGTTCTGGAATCTTTGATCAATAAATACTCTCTCTCCTCATTAAAGTTATGAAAATACAATTGATTTTTCTCTGGTCCAAACTTAAGATCCACCCGAATGACTGCGGGTTGATTATCCCTAGGAAATAGGTACTGTATAGGATATAGAGAAGACATATTTCAAATGAATGAACTTGAGATGTATATTTGAATGATGAAAAACATGTCCAACCACACTTTCTGGACAAAAACTCAAGACACGATTCTCCAGTGTTCAGTGGTTGTACATTCTTCAGAGAGACATAATAAGGCAAAGTATTTTGCCTGTATTTCGAGTTACTCTGCATTTCTTTTAGCACTAAATTTAGTGACCATTTGGCATTCTCTTTAGATATCACTGTTTTCACCCAATGAGTCTTTAGTTCCTTCATAGTTCTTAATTATTTAGTTGAATTTCAAAAAAAAAATTTGTTTTGATTATTTTATTTAGTTGTATCCGTGTGTATATGGACGTATGTGTGCAGGGTATCTTTGAAGGTCAGAGGGTGCCAGCTTCTCTGAAGCTTGAAGTTAACTGCAATTGTGACCACTTGCATTTAGGTACTAGGACATGCTGGTCCTCTCCAAGAAGGACAAGTGTTCTTAACTGCTGAGCCATCTTTTTATCCAAATTTTTAAAGAAAATTAATAGCTAAATTTTCATTTCTCTCTATTCTTAAAAGTTTACTCAGTGAGCACTAATTGGGGAAATGAGTTTAGCAGAAAAAAACTGATAAAACAGTCCCATTGTATGCAATTTTTAGGTATCTTGAGTTAATATAAAATTTATATTTCATTGATGAGGGCTTCTTCTGTTCTGGACACAAGTGAGCAGCTTGCTTCAAGTATGGGGAGGTAGACAATTTTGTTTCTGTTTTATGGCTCTTTTCTTCTTCTGTTTTCAATAGCTCTGTTCCAAAGCATGCATTATGTAGATGAAAATGAATTATTACTTCTTACCATTTCACAATGGTCTCAGAGGGTCCACTATAATTTGCACAAAATTATAGTATCTGTAGCCACATATATCTTCTCCCAGTGGTTTCATGCCCAAACCCCAGTGACCTGTATGACCTCTCATAGTCTCAGTGTTATGCAGATGGGCCAGTCTCTGAGATGGCTTAAGCCTGATTCCAGTTTAGGCACCAAACAGGCAGCTTGGAAGGTTATATTCCACATAAACAAATCTAAAAAAAAAAAAATAGCTTCTCCAGTAAAATAACCTTCCTGTGACTGAATATTTGCTAGTCCACATAGATGGCATGTGGCTTGTACTTGGCTGTCAACTTCAGCCAGCATCTGAGCAGTGTGCACCTGCAGGTTTTCATGCTTAACCTTGTGGGAGTCCTACACTGCAGCAGCTGTCACAGTAGAGAGACACTTGACTTCATATATTGATGCCACTGTATACTGAATGAATAGAAGAATCAACTGATCCCCTCCCATCATGCCCAATTTTATTTTAATTAATTTAGTTCTAAAACTCTCAAAAATAATCCAATTTTTCATTACTGTTTCATTAGGTTCTCTATAAAGATGAAAGAGATTCATATCAAGGGATATTATATTCAAGCACTTTAGAGAAATATTAAATGAACTATTGAAAGAATTTTAAAAGACTTAAAAAGGAAAACATTTAATTGCTGGGATGATGAAGTGGATTCCTTGAACAAAGCTCAAAGAATTTTCAACACATGGATCAGTTCACTTGGCAGTTTTCCCGAGCATCTGACTCATCAATGTGGATGCCATGTTTTCTATGGTGATTCCCCATGAGATGGAGCATCAGGGCTCAGGGACCTCTCAGGCACTTTGGCATATTACAGTATTTGTTTCTTGTGTCCATCTTTGCAAATTGAAGGCTTAATTTTTTTAAGTAGGCTACCTGTGACAGGTCATGTAGCATGATGGATGGCAATCTACCTAAGACTCTTCTGTCTGTGAAAATTCTCTAACTGGCAAGTTCATAAACATAAAAGAAACAGAAATAACTTAGCAGTGTTGGTCTACTGTTACAGAGATGATTTCCAAGTCTACACATTCCACTGTGTTATAATCTCTCAATTGATAAATGGGACTAAATAATATGTAAATAAATGTATATTAATATTCTATGTAAATTGGGACATAGATGAATGGATTGATCAATGCAAAAAAGAAGTAATAAAAGTATATACATATATATATATATGATAAATAACTGATAGATAGTTGATACAGCATTCATAGATGGAGAACAACATAAACAAATAAAACAAGCAAACACAATTCTCTTAAAAACCTGGTAGTGTGAAGGATATGGAGGCCAGGGAAACCTTGTTCCATCATGATTAAAACAAGGAAAGCAAACAGCTTGAAATCAAGCTCTAGGCAGTTGATGTTACAGAAGCCTTGGCCCCCAGACACACTGCCCATGCAAAGATGCTGACTGATGATGATGATGGCAACAATGATGATGGTGACAAATGATGATGATGATGGTAATGGTGTTAATGATGGTGGTGAAGATGATGATGGCAGTGATGTCGATGATGATGATGACAAATGATACCTATGGTGATGATAATAATGATGGTGATGGCAGCAATGGTGGTGGTTGTGGTACCATTTTTCAGTAGTCAGCATTTTCCCTTCAACATTTTAGAACAGAGGGAGTTATTGGCTAAAATTACTCACTTCCATGAATGAGAAAACATATTGTGACCTCAGTGGCTTTTTCAGGCTTCTCAGAAAGTTGGGTGTCATGTACTGTCAGCTTAACTTTGATTAAAGGTATTTTGTTTCAAGTAAATTTGGTTCTTGTCCCATGAAGAAAAGGGACAGAATTCTATCCCTGTCATCAAGTGCTCACCTCTCCTTACAAGTTCAACACTAAGCCATAAAACCTAAGCAGAAGAAACTTATATCCACATAGGAGTAAAACAGAAATTAGCCTGGGCAAATGATGAGTCATAGAGAAGGTATGGTGAGGTCACCACGGTGCTGGGAGCATGTTGATTTTATTCCTGAGCTACAGCTAGTGGTGTGCAGGATCAATGTAGTAAGAACCGTGTGGTTAGTGTTACAAAGAACAGTTTGAAAGTAAGATGGATGGGGCGTGTCTCCCGCTGAGGTGTAAAACACCAAAATCGTGCCTTTGAGGTATCCTTGGCAAGCAATGGTACATGGTTAGAGGTGGGGTGGCCATTGTGTTGGAGTTTTTAATCTATTTTCATCCATAATTCCACTTTTGAATCCTCTTATTTTTAATGTCCCATTTATTTTAGCTGAATGTGGAGCAAGCGTCAAAGGAAATGAAGGAACATTACTCTCTCCAAATTTCCCATCCCATTATGATAATAATCATGAGTGTATCTATAAAATAGAAACAGAAGCCGGGAAGGGGATCCATCTCAGAGCTCGAACCTTCCAGCTCTTCGAAGGAGACACTCTAAAGGTAAACTTCTCTGTAGGCTGAAACTGAGGCTCTTCTTCTCATGGAATCTATCACCAGACTGATGGATCTGATTGCTATTGTCCATTTATTTATTTGTCTGTGTGTCTGTCTATCTGTGTCTATCTCTATGTCTATCATCTGTATACTATCTTTCTATTTACTATATATCAGTGTCTCTTTTATCTATATGTGTTTTTGTCTATCTGCAAATGCAAAAATGTCTATCTGTTTTTTCTTATCTATAATCTGCCTATCTATGAATTATGTATCAACTATTTAGCAACTAGTTATCATATGTATGTATGTAGCACATACATTAACTCTTTCTTGTATTGATCAATCCATTCATCTATGTACCAATTTATATAGAATGTTAATATACAGTTATTTACATATTATTTAGTCCTATGTATCAATTGAGCAATTATAACACAGTAGAATATGTAAATTTAGAAATCATCTCTGCAATAGTAGACCAACACTAAGTCATGTATCTTGGGAATATTATTAACTCGACACCTAAATTCTTTGTGTGTGGGAGCATGCAATGACACTGACTTGTCTGGCTGTGCTAGTGTTATCTGTAATGTATAATAATAAGAATTAATAATAACAATACTTATAGTGATAATAATAATAATAGCTGACAGAGACCATCCACTCATTTCCCTAGTTATGTTTAGTTGTCAAATGTGGTCACTACACTTAGACTGGGAAGGATCTGGTATAATTATGAAAGGAACCCAGCGCCTGTCTGTAGACATGGTACTGGATGAGCAAGAATCTTACCACCAAACAGTGAGATACCAGCAACTCTCTGATCAGATGCCAGCTCTGGCAGAAATATTCTTAACACTAATATTTCTCAAGTAACTCCCTCATCACCTGTAACTGTTTCAAGAATTTGAAGACCTTCAAGGACCTAGGGAAGAAAGGCAGACTTTACCCCAATACCATGGAAAAGAAGGTTTGAGGGGGAAAAGGTGCACAAACCATAGAGCTTGCCTCCTGCTCCCTCCAGAGTAAAGGGAGCAATTTTCCAGGTCACAGGGCTGATTTGAGTCACCAGAACAGTATGTTGACATCCTCAGGTCCTTCCAAAGTTCCAGAGTTTGTGAGTTTGATTCAGCCTCATGAACACAGCAAGGGCACCTCTCAGCTGTTGTGACTTCAACTCACCTTAAAGGACTGAGTCATTTCTAAGGAAAGAGTAGCCACCACCCTTCCAGCATCCTTGCACCTGGAGCTGAATGCGTCCCTCTGGGCTTCCACTCAACTTCAAAAGGAGTGTCATGTGTGGGTCAGAGACTTCTATATATTAACTGGCCTTCCTTCCTCCCATGCCCAAGGGTGCTTTCTTTTTAGTGCCATAATTTAACAGAGTCACTTTTTTTTTCCTGGTAATTCTTTCAGTTCTATAGACTTTCACAGTCTCCTGCTGACATCTTGAAGGGCTATCATTAAGCCAAGAAACTAGCAGTCTCCTTAAAGCAAAAGTTAGGGTGCAAGTAAGGAGTTTCTAGACTCTTTGATAACCTCAAATTTAGAAGTCACTATGCTTTTAAATAAGCTTTTAAGTAAAACTTAAATATGTTCTGTGTATGGGTGATTAGAAACAGTGAAATTCATGATTGGAGCACAAGCAAGGAAATCATGTCCATTTTGAAACTTATTCATCGTAAGTAAGTAAGTGAAAAGGGGAGGGGGAAGAGGGTGGGGAGGGGAGGGGGCAGATACAGGAGGGAGAGAAGAAAGAGGAGGAGGAGGAGGAGGAGGAGGAGGAGGAGGAGGAGAAGAAGAAGAAGAAGAAGAAGAAGAAGAAGAAGAAGAAGAAGAAGAAGAAGAAGAAGAAGAAGAAGAAGAAGAAGAAGAAACGATCTTGCTTACCACATTTAATTTTAATTGCCAGGAAATATTGGGAGCCTAAATGCCAATGCATTTTTTTCACACTTCATTTAGGTTTACAATAAATACTTCAGGTGTAAATAATAGGCTCGAAGTTAAATCATTTTATTAGGGGCACGGGCTGTTCACACTTACCTTTCAGACCCCTATGGCCTATCAGAAGGGACTTTGATTTCATTTGCACACTCACAAGCATACACAGTGTGAATAGAGGACAGAGCTCAGTGACTGTGTAAGCTCTATGCAAGGAAGTGGGTAACTCAAAAAGAGCTCCAGGGCTCAGCTCTGTAAGCCAGGAAAGACTCTACAAGGATGCTCAGCTGTGACTCCAGATATCACATAATGTGCTATGACCTATGGGCTACATTTCTATAGACCTAAGAAGCAATTAAATGCCAAGATTGGGATAAGGGGTTGCGTTTTCCTTATACCATGTAGAACAAGAAACTCCCAAGTGCTTTTCCTGAACACCACAGACTTGTGAGTCTACTGCTGGTGGCTGAGGAACTCTGGCTACTGAATGCCCTGATAACTAGCATAGCTCATCTTTTTTTTTTTTTCTTTTTTCTTTTTTTCCAATGTGAATTAAGCCAACTTTGAGTTCCCATTTCACTCTGCAATAAAAAGGCCCTGGCTATTATTCACTGATGGCCAGCTGCATGCTCATGATCTGAGTGCTCATTCAAGGATGTTCACAGCTGAGCACAGAGTACCCAGATCGAGTGACATGGACATGGTTGGATGGCTTGCTGTCCAGGGAATGGTGGGATTTACACAAGTATTTTGTTTTGTTTTGTTTTGTTTTTTATTCTTGATAGTGTAACCAAGAGGTCACTGTGAGTAAGTTGCTGCTCATGAAACCACTGGGAGTTTGTCAGAGGACTCCAACCTGCTCCTTGTAAACAGAGACTCAATGCCAAGCAATGAACAAACCTGTGTGTCCTTCCACCTTTGCCACCGCACCTCTCCATGAATTCCTACACATAGAGAAAGGCCTGGTGTCTTGGGGGACCCAGGAGCGTGCAGAGGACTTGCACATAGAACCTGTTATTGTTTTGAGTGTAAGAACTCTCCTTATGTCTGGAAGTGCCACACGTGCACAAAGCAATGTTTATTTTTAGAACAATAGCTTATGATCAGAGCCTCTCAGTAAGGAAGTGGTATTGGACTCTACAGCTTAAGTATTTGTGTATTTAATTGTAATGAAATAAAATTAGCTTATTTTTCTCTATGAATTTTCTTTTTAAGAGTACATATAGGTATGGGTGAGGCTTTTGAGCCACATACGGTTTATGCATGGATGGAAAGGAGATGATAGGGACTAGATGATAGACAGATTCCCAGGCAGACGTATAGAAAAAAAGGATCACAAAGTATAAATAGGAGAACCTTCCAGCTTCTTTCTCACCCTTCTAACCTAGGATAAAGAGCTAGTAAGCCTTCTGTTTTGCCAGCAGGGCTCTCCTTCCAGTCAACTGATCCAGACTACTCATCTATGTTCAAGTATTGCCTAGGCATGTTTAACTGAAGCTGTGAGCCTATCAGCTCCCATTCCTTGGTCTAAACTGACCAATGCCAAAGAAGGGGCAGGAGACCTATCCCAGACCTCAGGAAACACTTTACCCACAGCCCTCAAGGGAAATGGATTTTGACTTCTGGATTCTTTTTCCACTCTGTAGGGAGTCCCTATCTGTCTGTCTGTCTGTCTGTCTGTCTGTCTATGTACCTCTATGTATCTATGTCTGTGTGTCTGTCTTTCCTTTTCTGTGGATTTGTGTGTGCTTCACTTTTAATAAAGCTTATTACCTGCTGCTCTGCTACATTTCAGGTTTGTTTTTTTCTGCCTTCAAGTTGGTTGGGAAATAAGCCTGACTAAAGCCTCTAGCTCATACATTGGTGAAAAATCAAGGTCTCTGAGGATGAACAGCAACAGGGCTAGGCCAGATGTCAGAAGATGCTGCACACATCTCTAGTGACCTTGGACAGGTTCCTTAAGAAAAAATGGATGCTATTCAAGACAATCTAAGGCATTTTTAGTTTTCTTTCCTTGTGAACTCCATCCACAAGGTCTTCACCTCTCAGTGAGGGAGGTGAAGGACACCATTCCCACAGCACACCACCAACACTGGAAAACAAGAGGCTGCCACACTCCGTGTGACCAGAATATCCAGGATAGAGTCATACTTCAGCAGAAAGAGTGCCATGGAAGAGGGATGTGTGTCCTTAGCTCTGCAGTAGTCTGATAAAGTATCCTTTCAGGGTGTAGGGTTGAAAAACAAATAAAATGGGGCCAGGAATCTTTTGTGTGTGGTGTTGATGGGAAAGGTACAATGGAAAGAATTAGGTTATTTAGCCTCATCGTCCATCTCTGTTTCTGTAAACTGAGTTTCAAGTTTTGAATGAAGCCACATACTTAAAGTTAGGAATGGCTTGCTAAAATCGATGCCTAACAACAGGGCTTTAAAGAATTGGAGACTCACTCTGCCTACTTCCATTAGGTTTACGATGGAAAGGACAGCTCCTCAAGGTCACTGGGTGTCTTCACAAGAAACGAATTGATGGGGTTGGTGCTCAACAGCACCTCCAACCACCTGAGGCTGGAGTTCAACACCAACGGGTCAGACACCGCCCAAGGCTTCCAGCTCACCTACACCAGTGAGTAGCCCATGGCTCTCGACACACTTTAACTTGGTTGTCTGGTTAGAATACAGCAAATACCTCGCCTTACAGTGAATTTATTTGATGGATTTCTTTGCTCACTGTACCATGTGTTCTGTTTTAATTATCTCCACTGTTTAGCAAGAAGTAACAGAGGCCTTCATTTTATATTGATCTATATAGAAGACTTCCTGTTTTAATAATAAATCAACTTGGCCTGAAAATGAAACATCTTGTGACATTTAGAGGCAGACTGGGTATACAAGTACAGATTTTGTGTAGTGAATATGTTCAAAACCTGATGAACATACATGTGAAAGATTTAGAGAGAATATTTGATATAATTAGCATAATCTTTAAATATGTTGTGTATATATACATGTATAACCATCTACATATAAGCACATATATAAATATATAATAACAGCATATTAAAGATTTACAGAGTATACTTTATACTATATAGTCACAGTGAACATCTCAGCTTGTGACTGAATCCCAGAGCTGCTGGCACACTTGCCTACAAACATTTATACCACTGTACTTAAAAAAGAAAATGTGTTCACAGGCTGATATTGATAGAAATAAAGGCACTGGCCAGGAGGATAGGGAAAAGAACAAGCTTGGACCAATTTGTAATAGATATGTAAATTAGTCATCTGTTAAGGAATTATTATTTGTGGAGAGAACATCTTGTGTATTGTATGGATGCATCACCTGTCAATTAAAAAGCCTGTGACCTATGACTTACACAGGGAATAGAAGGTGAAACATGGGAGGAGGAAGAATTCTGGGAGAGAAGTTGGCAGGGATATTCAGAGGCAAGATATGGCCAGATGGACACATGGTACCTGAACATAGATAACCAGCCATATGGCAGAAAGTGGACTAGAATAAATGGAATATTTTAAGTTATATCTAGTCAGAGAAGAGTCAAGCTATATGGCCAAAGGATTTGTAAATGTATTTTGAGTCTGGGTCTTATTTCAGGAAGCATGGGGATGGGAGGACAAAACATAGCCATACTTTAACAGCTATTACCTAAGGGGTAACCAAAGAAAACAACCAAAGTAACCGTTCCAAGTAAAGCTGCATCAGAAACACTGCTTCAGCCCTCAGGTGTGCTCTGGACTGACAGATGACATACTCCCATAATGTTACCACGTCTTAGATCTATTTCTCATAGTCTCTCTTTCAAACCAGGGACAACAGGGTCTAGTTTGTGTCCCTCTGCACATTACAGAGATGACCAATCTACCATGACCTGCACAGCTTTGTCGTTGACCTCACCTGGACAAAGATGGGATCATCTAAGACACACAGATACATAGTAAAGCTGGGACTGGGTAGGCCATGTGCTCTGATGGAGATGCAGAAGCACCAATATGGAAACTCAAGGTGTTTATTTTATACATCTGAATGGAGGGGCCAGGTTTATTGTAAACAGTTGAAAGAGGAGGCAGGTGCCCATCCAGGAAGGAGTTGCAGGCTGTACTTCCTGTGCACACTGTCAGCAGACACACATGGACCAGGGATGGCTTTGCCCTTTCCATGGACCTGAGGCACTCAGGTACTTGATACAGCTGTGCTCATATCAACAATCTCCATTCACTCAGGACTACATCTATTTGCCACAGTGTTCTGAAAGGTGGCACAGGATGATTTTTTTTTCTTCACATCCAAGTTGTCTTCATGCAGACACAGTGATGAAGCTCATAAGAACCAATCCTTTCTACTTATCTTCCCAAAACCTTGCAGTGTTGTCCAAAAGAAATAATATTGTCAGTAGTTTGAACTGTGAAAAGGAACTTGTCACAAGCATTAGGTTTGGCTGCGTGATATACCTGATGATGATAGATAAAAAACATTTGGTCATTAGGCACTTACCTTTTCCATACCTACAGTGTGTTATCAGAGAGGACCCACACAGGAGAACTTGGTTTTAGGATGAACTTGAGGCCCTGACTTGGCCTTTCCCAGAGCTGGTTTAGGGGATAGTATCCCTGTATTCTAGCATTAGACATGATACTAACAGCAGGAGAGGTTACTATTCGCCAAGAGCCTGCACTGCTATTCTTTGTGTGCCTCAACTGTGTTGGTCAGCTTAGCAACTCTGTGATAAAACACTGGAGAGCAACAGTTAAAGATCAAAGGTGCTTTTGACTTCTGATTTCAGTCCATGCTCACCTTGCCCAGTTGCTCACAGGTCTGTGTGGAGGGAGAACATCATGGCAGAAGTATGTGGTAAAAGAAAGCTTGCTTCATGGTGATGAAGGAAGGGGTAAGGGTAGAATATTTCCCTCAAGTACAGACTTTAGTAACTCCCAGCTAAGTCTTCCCTCCTGGAGTTTCCATTGCTTCCCAGGAACCCATTAAATCATGAATCCATGAATGGATCAATCCAGCCATGGGTCAGATCCTACACCACCATGCCCAATGCCTGGAATGCTGCTGAATTGTGGATAGATTTTCAATATGTCTGCCTTTCCAGATGTTTAAGATCTAAACCATGATATTATCACTAAAGGAAAAAAATCCCAGACCTAAAGGGATTTTCATAACATCCAAGCAAACCCAAGCTTAAATTTTGGTTCTATAATAAACATTGTAGGTTATGGTCAGATATGAGTGTAAAACTGCAGGAAAAATACTGGCTTATACTTAGAGGCATGTTTGCTGAAAAAAATATGAAAATGTTTAGTAAGTGCTGGGGAGATGGCTCAGTGGTTAAGAGCACTAAGTGCTCTTCCAGGGGTCCTGAGTTTAATTCCCAGCAACCACATGGCAGCTCATAACAATCTGTAATGGGATCTGATGCCCTCTTCTGGTGTGTCTGAAGAGAATGACAGTATATTCAAGTAGAATAAATAAATCTGTTAAAAAAGGAAAATAAGATCTTTAATCATCATGTCACAAATGATAGAAAACAATTTTGTTATATTTGGTATGCCTTCCTAACTTTCTTTCTCTCTCTCTCTCTTCCTTCCTTCCTTCCTTCCTTCCTTCCTTCCTTCCTTCCTTCCTTCCTTCCTTCCTTCCTTCCCTCCCTCCCTCCCTTCTCTCTCTCTCTCTCTCTCTCTCTCTCTCTCTCTCTCTCTCTCTCTCTCTCTCTCTCTCTCTTCCTTTCTTCCTTTCTTTCTTTCCTGGAAAATTCTGACAGTAAACTCTAAGAAAAGAAGGAGAGGGAACCAGGAGTGGCATGTCTGTCTATTGCAGGAATAGGCTTTCCATTGGCATTCCTGTCAGGATCAGCCAGAGCTTTAGAACTCTCTTACCCTCTGACCTCGACATTACTCTGAATGCCATTGAGGGCTATAGGTGTGTCACAGTAGGTGTGGACAGTGGGGAACAGCAGTCCTACCTCCCAGCCTTTCTTTGCTACTTTTGACACAAAAGGACAAGATTTTAGGTTGGAGGATTCATGGATATTGTAAGACACATGGAGAATATGAAGGCATAAAAACCCTTCCAGCCTGTATTCAGCAGTTGTTTGTTCAATAGCTTGTGTTGAGAAGGTTGCCTGCTCACAGTTTGAAGAAACTCAGAGAGAAACATAAGAAGTGTCCCTGCAACTATAATTTACAACAAGTGGAGATAGTGACCATGGCTGGTTTTCATTCAGTAGAAGAACACATTCAATCAGAGGTTTGGAGCCCAGTGGGTAGGAAGTAAGATGATTGACAGGAAGGACTGATTCTCTTAGCGCAGTTAAAGGATAGGAAAAGTGAGGCCAGACTGTGTACTTGATCATCTGTCATCCAGATTGTACTAAATTCAGATGGAATCAAGCTGAAAAGAGCATTTAGATCTCTGTTATACTGGAGTATAGACAGTGAATCTCCTCTCCAGGTATGGATGGATGTCATCTCAAGCACGATAAAGTCACAATAATTACGCTAACTTTTATGCTTAAAAATAAGTCAGAAATGATGTGATATGCTGGGGAGATAGCTCAGTTGGGTAAAATGCTTACCTTGCATAAATAAGGTCCAGGGTTTGAGTCCTGGGACCAAATGAAACCAGGCATGATGACATATACTTGTAATCTTAGTACTAGGAAATTGGAGCATGGCGGTCAGAAGTTCAAGGTTATCCTCAGCAAGATAAGGAAATCACGGCCTAGGTGGAGCACACAAGACTCTTTCTGTACTGGCTGGTTTTGTGTGTCAACATGACACAAGCTGGAATTATCACAGAGAAAGGAGCTTCAGTTGAGGAAATGCCTCCATGAAATCCAGCCATAAGGCATTTTCTTAATTAGTGATCAAGTGGGGAAAGGCCCCTTGTGAGTAGCTCCATCCCTGAGCTGGTCGTCTTGGATTCTATAAATAAGAGGGCAAGCTGAGCAAGCCAGGGAAGGAAAGCCAGTAAATAACATCCCTCCATGGCCTCTGCATCAGCTACTGCTTCCTGACCTGCTTGAGTTCCAGTTCTGCATCCTTTGGTGATCAACAGCAATGTGGGAAAGTGTAAGGTGAATCAACCCTCTCCTCCCCAACTTGTTTCTTGGTCATGATGTTTGTGCAGGAATAGAAACTCTAAGACACTTCCTTAACTCCATCCCCCAAACTCCATCCCCTAAAAGAAATACAATCAGTCTTAAGTACCTAGACATAGACACTATGCAATTACTGAAATCACACCATAAAGCTGAGAGCAGGAGGGGATTGTATATTCTCTATTACATTCCTTGAGGTCATGGATTGGCATATAATACTGATAGGTGGCCCGAAGAGGTTGGTTGGTATAATTTCTTTGGGCAGCCCTATTACCCCTCCCTTTCCCATACATATCCAAATCAGTATCTACTGCTGATAGAGGTGCTACTAACCAACCTCCATGACCATGAATGAGACTCAAGGACTTGAAAATGTTCTCCTGTCATACTTATTATATTTGAAAACTAGATTTTGGAAGTTTTGTATAATCTGTCAGTTCTCAAATACAAAGTATATCAACTAACCTCATTAAAACCATACACAGTTTCCAGACATTTTTGGTGCCTATGTGTAAGCATCACTGCTTTCAATTTCAATAGGACATGCTATTCAAAGAGCAGCATCCCTAATTTTTTAGAACTATTTTTCAGCTTTTATGTGTATGCATAGTTAATCTGCACGTATGTGTGAACATCACATGTGTTCAGTGAGTGCCTGGGGAGATCATAAGGGGTGTCATATGCCCTGGAACTGAAGTTATAGACAGTTGTGGGCTGCCTAATGTTGGTCCTTGGTAAGAGCATCCAGTGTTCTTACCTACCAAACCATCTCTCCAGCCCCTTATCTTCTCAGTCTTTATGGTGTTTTATACCCTAGGGAATGATGTCAGGCCAGCTTACCATGCAGTGAATAGTTCTAAAATGTGTTAACAGTTGTACAATGAGCAATGCATAGACCAGAACAGAGTCAGGAAAACAGAAAAATCAACCTACACAGGGGTCCACTGAAATAGTTACAGACTTTTATTTCATTTCAATGGAGGTGAAAATTGAGATCAACATAACATGTGTCTTACAGTGCTGTCATGAGACATTATTGTGTCTATGTAGGCTTTATTCAAAAGAGCTTTTGCTCCCAAGAAGCCATTATAGCAGCTGGGAAAACTGTTGGAAACTGTTCTAAGCATGATCTGTTTTCCCATAGCTGGCTGCTAGGCGATTCTATGGAGATATTTTAAAATAATAGGTAGTTTTTTGGGGAGTATCTGGTATGGAAAAAAAATCCATAAATAGCCCACACTCATTCACTCAGGGTGCCCAGGAGTCATAGTTTGGTTTGTCCTCAGGGTCTCACAGGCTATGATGAAAGATGAAACCCCTTTGAAGTTCAATGTTGTCCACACTACAGACAGATCACTGGCTCTTGGATCCTCATGATGCAAACCTTGCCTACCATAGCATTTCTCCTTGAAGTTCATGGTAGTATTCCTGCTGCCCCAAAGCTTACCCCTCTCAGAGGCTAACCCTCTCTGAAGGGTGTCTCCTGATTGCTGCAGTCTCTCACAGATAACCCTATTCCACCAACTCATTGTTAGCCCATGTAGCACCTTCAAACACCTGCAGCTTCTCTCCCACACTGGACAGGAGGTAGGTTTAAGGGTCTACTCACACTACAGGAATTGGAATGGGTTATGTGTGCAGAGGGTGGCCATACAGAAGGTAGCCCTCAGCATCACTGTAGCATCTGTACCCACATTCTCTCCTTTAGGATACTTGTCTATCACAATTCCTCCTCACACAATTCCATAAATTGACAGTATGAATGGGCACATGCATAGTAGAAATTATACTTTTATTTTAAATAATTTTGTAATTTAAATAAAATAGTTTAATAGATTTAAACACATTTGAAAGTATTGTGTGCCCAAAGTCCATGGGTTGTTAAGTAATCTTCCATGTTGTTATCGATACAGTAATTTGATCTGTACAAATCTCTGAAAGCACTGAGAGGCCTGTGGCTGTCACTCTTTTAACACTTCATCTCTGGTCTTCTATATCTGAACTCAAGTGCTCGTTGAATTGAGCTGTGGGTAACAAGCCTGAGTAGGCAAGCCCCCTGCAGGTCCAGCTGGCCTCTCAGCACTATCAGAAATGCTCACAAAGATCCAAAACAGGTCCTTGCAAGATGGAAGTAAGCAGAGGTGACTACTACTAACCCTGCTGGAGTCCTGAGTTCCATCCCTTAGACCCAAATGATAGAAGACTTTGCAACTTGTCCACTGACCTCTATATATGCCTGATGGCATATATACATATAGTCCCTATGTGTAAATAAATTAATTAATTAATTAATTAATTAATAAAATAAGAAAGATATAAGACAAGAGCAATGAATGGACATGTCATCAAGGTTGAGTTTTATACAGGACTCATCCTACTGCTAGCTAATAAACTGATTTCTAACTTTGGCTCATAGCAATTTTATCTTGTCATTGCCTCTCTTTTCACAGAAGAAAGCATGACTCCAGCAGAATAGAGGGGTATCTGATCTCATGTGACATCATTGTCACATGAGAACTATGTAAGAGCAGCTAGAACAACACAGAGAGGAAGCTTTTGTACTACCAGTAAGACTGAAATAGAAATAAGAACCAAAAGAAAAGAACTGACCTGTGCAACATGGTTTTTATCAGCAAGGGACTTTGAAGAATGACTCAAATGAAGAGGAATTAGAAGCCCATGCCCTGATACACACTCATACCAGCAACAGGGCTTAATGTTATTATGTTGGTCTTTGAAGACAAGTAGTGCTTTGTTTTGTCATTGTCATTGTTGTTATTGTATGTTTTGTACTTTTTAAATTTTTGCATGTGTATGTGAGTACAGTGTTTGTGTGTGTATGTGTGTGTGTGTGCATGTGCACGCATGCATGTGTGCTTACAGAATGGAGAAAAGGAGGACATTACATGTTCTGTTCTATCACTGTCTTGTTCCCCTAAGACAAGTTTTCTGACTGAACTTGAAGCATGCCCACACAGCAGTCTCTCTGTCTCTGCCTAAGTATGGCTCATATTACAGATGAGAACAGACACACCCAGGTCTCATGGATGCTGGAGACTTGAACTTAGGTCTTTGCTCACACTTACACAGCAAGCACTCATACCCGCTGAGCTATCTGTGTAGCCCCAAGCTCTTTCTTCTGTGCTTGCTTATGTCCCCTCTTCTCTGTGCTGGAATCTTGCTGCCATAGAAACTGGTTATTATTCTATGATGGACCCTGAGAAATAATCTTGCTGTATAATGTCTGGGATCAAAGCATCTGGTCCACATCTTAACAGGTATCTTCAGCAACCTGTCTGTTGAGCTTCTATTCACCTGTGTATTTACTACCTATATGATAACAACATTTATGCTTTCTAGACAATGTGTGTATGTGTATTATCATCCGAATGATCATCTGTTAATAGTTCATTGTGCGTCTCTTTATTGATTTTCAAGTAAATCATCTCTGAAAAAGTCATGTGACGGTGCACATGATCTGTGATAATTTATTTGAGGGAGATACTAGGCCTTAGTTGTCCAATAGGGATCACTTTCAAATCCTCATGTAGATGATACAGAAGAGTCCTGTGCAGAAGCAGGTAGTTCAAGCGCTGGGAGCCAGAGCTGAGTCCAGGGATAATATCACACCCTGGAGTGGGATGGGGAATGCTGTGACACCATACTGACATTGATACTAGCTGCTCAGAACACAAACAGACTGTTAAGTCAGAGACTTGGTCTCAAGAAAAGGGAATCGCTTCATCTACCAAAGGGTCCTTAGAAAGACTTGGGGGTGTAATAACAATAACCAGTTTCAATTTGTTATTGAATTAAATGACAGAGGTAACCCCACAGCATCAAGGGCCTCCTGTGAGCCTTACAACATGTCAGATTTACTTTGCTCCTGAGGATAAAATCCAGAGCCTACGGTCTTCTTGGGTTAGGACTTCCAGTCTGCTTAATGACAGGGACACCTTTATCTTGGGCCACTTAAGAATTAGTCAAGTAAAAAGCTGTAGGCCTCCCACTTGGAGCACCAGTGGGTTAGATGACAGACTCCTGGGAGTAAGCTGAGCCCAGGAGAGTAATGGAGGTGGTGATGGTAGCCAATAACAGGGGTGGTGGGATGGAAGAGTAGAGAATGGAGCCTGGTGAGGTGGTTCACAATCATACAAATAAGCTCTGTAGAAGTGAAGCGAACAGATTAACTTCTAGCACTTGTAAATGGCAACATGGTTTTTATTTTTATCTAGAATTCATCTTGACATTCCCCAGTACCCAGTTCAATTCTCATAATTAGTTATAGATCTTTGACTAGCTATCATTAGTTTGACCACATTTAATTTGGGGGTCACTATTGAGATAATTGCCCAATGAATTTTCTTTAAAGGACAAGGCAATGACATTAAGTTTTGGAGAAGAATAACCTTAACGTTAATAGGCTTCAAAATGATTTTTTAAATATAAAATATTCTGTAATTTGAAAGAGACATTGCATACTCAGAATAGGTTGTTCCATATAAAAATAACATCATGAGGAGGGAGAGTTTGAATGTCAAGGCTCTGACAATGTGACACAGAGGTCCTGTGATTGTGTGTTTGTAACCTTTCCTATCTCTATGGAATCACATCTGTCTGTCTCCTATAACTCAGTACACCACGTTTTTACACTGCTTCTATGAGAGATGCCAACCCATAAAACTGTGTGCTGTGTAATCCATTTCTTGACACAAATGACTTCCAGGGGAAATGTCACAATAGCAATTCAAATACAATAGAGACACAGGCTGCTGAAAGGATCTAGAAGGAACTCTAAAATTTATTGTGAAACAGGATGGGTATTTTGTAAAGAGGAGAGGCAACTCTACCCTGGAGAATTCAGTTCTATCTATGAGATACATTCCCATCTGACCCTGCAGTCTGTGGCTTGCTTGATAACGTCTCATCCCCATAGTACATTTTTTAGGTACATAGCAGAATAAAAGTTTAAAAATCATAAGATGCCATTAAAAATAATTATGGCCAAATCTGACAGCATTCCTAAGAAGATGCTGGTTTGTGAATATGGATGTGTTTCATCTTGAACTTAAAGTCCATGCTACTTCCACTGCCTCAAAATGAGGTTACAATGCAGTCAGGTCACAAGTCTTTTCACCTCTTAGAGGGAGAAGGAAGGAGAGTGTTCTTACTGCATTTAAGGGAAGAAGTGACGGAGATGATGCCTATCTTGTTAGCTCGGCATCAAAGGGCAAACTGGAGGGAGAGGTGGACCATACAACCCATCTTCTGCCTTGTAATTGGATATGTTTTATTCTCTTCTGCTAACTTCCTAATACCTACATCATGACAAAGGTAAACTAGGAAACTTTACTATGCTAGGGAAAAAAAATCCCAGGGAGGTTGTTAGTTGCTTGACTCTGGGCTAATGTAAAGTTGCCAAGGTCAGTACTTGGGATTCCTTGGTGATCTACAGTATCACGTCCATTAAAGAGGTGTTAGCTCAGGACCACTCTTTTCAGCCTTTTATATAATTCCTTAACTAGATTTTCTTTGGTTTATGAGATTTTTCCCCCTTATATAAACAATTTGTTCTTTACTTTTCACAACTTGAATTGCTCGTGCTATCAGAACTGCTGTGGTATTACTGGCCACCAGGACTTGGAAGAAGATACGAGGACCCAGAGAAGGGCATTTAACTGTAATTGTAATTGTTAATTACAATGACTATTGTCAAAGCTCATGACTTAAGGGAGAAATAAAATGAAGGCCGACAGACAGATGATGTCACCAAACACTATAAAGCATCAAGTTTTATGGAGCAATGATGATAGAATCCTCTACCACCACCTTCTTAGTGGTAATAAAAAGCAATAATTATTGTCTTTATCTGTCATCAATACACTACACTTGTGCAGGGTCATCTGTGATCAGTAAGATTCTCAAATACCTGGACCTCTTGTCACGAAGGCAGTAGCACTGGTCATGGGTTGGCAGAGACTGACTCTTCTTACCTACATTAAGGCATTTTTCATGATGCCTTTAAAAATAAAAGGCATGTGCTGTAGAGATGGCTCAGTTATTAAAGGCTTGTCTCACAACCAAAAGTGAAAATCATGTAATGGATTCAAACTCAAAAACTTTTTTTTCCCCACTATTGATTGGCACAAGGACTGTGATGGCTATTTAAATTGTAACAACATTGCCAATTTTTTATGATTAAATAAACATTTTTGAAGGCATCAACCTGCAAACAACCCATTTGGATAGAATCCAATGTGAGGATTCTGGGCTGAGGGAACATAAAACAGGCAACAAAAGACTGAGAAACATGGAGCTTGAAGCTGGCCAAGAATCTGGAGTTGGAGAACAAATGGTGACCAACAGTGAGTGCCAAGAATGAAACTTACCTTCTCAGACTGTGTCTCAGGGAAAAGGTATGGAAGGAGGATACATACGTGGGTATCCAGAGACCAGCATCCTGCCCCAGCTTGGTGTGGCCAACTGCTTGGCCTGCCACATGCCCACACCTATTTGGCTTCTAAAAATGAACAATTAACCTTCGACCCTAAGTTTTGAAATTCAAAGAAATAGAAAAGAAAACATCAAAGGGTATTTCAGAACTGAAAAAGATTTAATATTTGCTATGGTGTCAAGAATGTTGCCCTCCTGTCTCTTCTGAGACTGTGTCACAAAGCCTTTAGGTGTAGAGTGTAAAAGAAAGAGCAGTAAGACCTGGTCAGTGTTTTGTTTTTGGTTTTTGGTTTTTTTTTTCATGTGAAAAACAGAGAGGAGAAAGTTTTTTAAATAAGTCTAGCTCTCATGCCTCATCAAGGGGATGCCTTTTTACAGTAGATGAAGACAATTAGAGAAATCCATTACTCGAAAAAATATGGAAAACTATGGACCATGGGATGCCCAATCTAAGTTGATACTCCTCCAATACAGCCTGACATTTAAGACTCAGAAATCACTGAGCAAGAGAGGGCAGGACGAGTATAAAGGAAAGATCAGGCTGTCTGCTGTGAGGCCATTAATACCCCCCTTTGGTTGATTGAAGCCTTTGAATGAAATAGGGGTGGCCTTCTTCTGACCCTGAGTAGGCCACCTGGCTCCTTACTAAGAGCTCCACAGTCACAAAGCTTAGTATCTTGGGAATATGCCAGGCTTAGAGGCCTGGACTCCATGGACTTCCTTCTGCTTTGATTAACTCACTGGAACCCAGCACATCATGCATCTTGGCCCGTGAAATATGAGCTAAAAGGGTAAGAGTAAAATATCTGTGGTGGCCATCTATGCGCTGGTAATCATTATTCTTTCTAGAATCTTCCACTCATGACAATGTGCCTCTCTTTGAAGTAAGGCCAGTGTGGATCAGGCAGGCCCGTGAAGGGTCAGAGATTACTGATTTGTCCTCGTAGATAATAAAGAAATTGAAGAAAGTGGTTGAATGGATGCTCATGGACTCACTGATACTTTTAAATAAAAGACACATTTAGACATGAAGGTATGCAACATCTTTTGTAGAAAATAAAAGCAAGAAAACCTTTTATCAAGAAATGCAAAAACAGTTTGGGTGGTTGCCCATGCTTATAATCCCAGTGATAGAGAGAGTGAGACAGAAGGAGAACTGGTTCCAGGATAGTGTGGCCCACAAGGAGAAAGTAAATCTCAACTCAAAGCCCAGAAACAAAAGAACAGGAAGGGATTCTCTGTTTCTGTTGTCAATCTATTCTGCCACCCAGGGATTAGCTCTCACAAACCTGAGATTTCACATTCAGTTCCTGTTACATCCTCTAACTCAATTTACCATGGCCAAAATAAAACCACTTTGTATTTCTAATGAAGATGTCTGTGCTAAAATGTATGTGATGTAAAATAAGCCATGTTTTTGCCTGTCTTAATATGTGCATAATGCTATGAGCATCCTTCCATCAGCACAGCATGGGGCCGATGGGATTCCCTCTTTGGAAACTCAATTTGTAGAGAAATGGGAAACTTGCCAGCTTCTTTTCTAGTCACATGAATTATTATTATTAAACTCGTTTTGAAATTTCCATTGCTGCATATTTCTGATTGAATACTATTTTTAAATCCTTCCAATTTCTTGTGGAAATTAAGAAGTATTAAAACTCGCAGGGAATAAATTTATCTTCTTGATTTTGAAAGCCCATTTGCTAGTTGCTTTATGTGGACAAGCAATGAAGTTTATATTTCACTAAAGATGGAATTCACTAGAAGGTTGTTATTTTAGTTTAGTCCGTGGCAGCTATCAGCTCATTATCTAGATTAAAATGAATATCAATTAAGTATGGTGACATGACCTTATGGCATGCCTTATACATTAAGGGTCAGGATTGTATAGATTAAAATTAAAGCAATCCTGCCCATATTTTCAGGTTATATCCTACCTGGAATAACAGACACAATGAAATAAAAGAATAAAAAGCAAGGACAACACTGATGTTTTTTTCATTTGTGGCAGGATTCATAAGAAATTTCAGAGTATACTTAGTGCTTGAACCATAGCAAGGGGCAAGTTCCAAACAGAGTAGAATCAGCACAAACTGATTTGGACAATAATAAACCCCTCTCTGTTCCTATAAGACAGACTGCGACAGACAAACGGCTTCTGGGGATTTCTCAGATGACCACATCACTGGAAATTAAAACAGGAGACTCTGTGTTCTTGGCTCCAGTTTATAGGAAGGCCAATAGGAAGGAGGGGAGGATGGGATGGGGGTGTGGCCAAGGAGGACACACTTGGGAAGCATGAGATTGCCCTACTCTAAGAACCTGCAGGAAAACCTGCAATGGCTGACCTCACAGAACAGGAGAGGTGATTTTGATGAATAAATCTGATGCAATGACTTTGTTCCACTGGTGATAGTTTGCATGGTGAAATTTATCTCTACTTCATGTTTAGGATCCGCACTGAGCCCATTAGTGCACTATGGAGCTTCAGCTCCTGCACAGGTGGCTGTTCATTCATGACATAAGCAGCAGAGAGAGGGCAGCCTGGCACTCAGGAGTTACAGTCAGCCTGACAGCTCGCTGACATTCAGCCATTCTTCTTTTTTCTTGGATATTTTCTTTATTTACATTTCAAATGTCATCTCATTTCTCAGTTTTCCTCCCTCCCAGAAACACCCAATCACATCCTCTCTCCCCGTGCTTCTATGAGAGTGTTCCTCCAAAAGAACTCCCAGGGACTAAGCCATCAGCCATTCCTTGAAGAGTGAAATGTAAGGGTTGGTTTGGTGCTGCTAGATATCCAAATGCTAAATACTGCCCCCATGGGGAGGTGCTCATGTACAGGATGCTATATAAACCTTGCCCCCCAAGTTATCACTGACTAGGCCTACAGCCTAGGTTCTGCAGAAGAGAGAGGGGCAGGATTCAGGCAGGGACCGTGAAGAGAGTGAGAAAGAAGAAGGAAATCACTGTGCTTGGATTGTGAGTGTATGGCTCACAATCCTTATAGACTAACAAGGAAAACATGCCTTGAAGGGGTATATCAAAATTATCCTAACCTTTGCTAATAGCTGTACCAGTAACTGCTCTCAGAGGCATATGGGGAGCAGGCATGGGCTAACTAGGGTGGGGAAACATTGTTTTTAAGATTTATGTATTTATTTTATGTATTTGAGTACACTGTCCCTGTGTTCTGACATACCAGAAGAGGGGGTCAGATCCCATTACAGCCACCCTGTGGTTGCTGGGAATTGAATTCAGGACCTCTGGAAGAGCATCCAGTGCTCTTAACCACTGAGCCATCTCTCCAGACCCAGAGGGTGGGAAAACTTAACATGAGGAGTGCTGGTTACATTGCTCAGTCCAAAGTTGAACAGGTTCCTGGGGCAATGGAAATCTCACAGTCATCTTATGACTCTCAACCAAAGAAGTCTTTAGCATGACGTTGGATGATGAAAAAGAACACCAATTCACTGAAGCAAGTAAAGAGAGCTGCAGTCTAACCTCCCAAAGTGTGTCTTACCCAAGCACCAAGACATTTAAGAGCTGCATGGAAGGCCAGGTGGCAGGCTATTTCTCCAGGATAGTACAGGGAGGCAAATGGGGTTGCACCTCCCCTGCCATAGCTACCTGCCCTCCCCTTTCCCAGTATTAGGTTAAAATTCCTAAGTGGATATGAAGTTTATTTCTTTAGAAGTCCCCCAGCCTCACACTACCTCATGAAACCTGAAGATTGCCAGGCTTTGAACATTTTACTTGATTGAACCAATCCTAGTCCTAACATTCTGCCTTAGAGTCCTCTCTTCAGATTATGTTAGAGGTAACTGTAATCTGCCTCACATGACACAGACCGTGTCTTCTGTCATGGCCAGACAAGTCCTTGCTAAGAGAAGGTCACATAAAGGACTATGTTCCTAAATAAGTTGCCAGGGTCAGGACCAGCCACCTCCACAAGCTCCTAAGCCAATAGTAGATGAAAAGAATATATTACCCAGAGTGTATAAAAAGTATTTTTAGAGGTGCCAATTTGGATATTATCATGAAAATTAAATCAAAATGAAGGTATGCAGTACTGAGTTTTAGACAATGGGAATTAAAGTTGAATGCTAAAAAAACTATACTTCATATATATATATAATTGAATGTTTCCCTAATTGTCTCTCCAGCATTTGCATTTAAATGATTTCATGTTGAGGCTATTCCTAACTTTAAAAATAATTATGTAATTCAATTTCACAAAAATATGCTGAAGACTCTTAGAAACATTGTTGAAAATATATGTTTGAAGGGAATTTTAAATCTTAAAGGCACATCAGAATTTGTGCATGCTGCATTTTGGCATCGGGGCTGTGTTGATGGGGTCGCCTTTTGTCATTACCTTCCCCTGCAGGTTGGCTCCATTTGTGCTGACATTCCAGGCTTGAAATTCTATGTTCAATCTAGCTTTACTTCCTGTCTCACTTTGTGAAATGAATATTTATTAGAGAGTTATATAAAACTATTTTTATCTTATAAATTTTCACTCATCTTTGTCCGGGAAGACTTTGCAGTTACACAGACTCTCCTGCCAGCCAAGCAGATGCTTAGAACCATCTAGGCGTTTTAATAAATTGTGGAATTTCAAAGTGGAAAACAAGAATACTACTTTGACATATTAATCCTAGAAAAACAAATTTGAAAAAAAAAAAAAGAAAACAAAAGCAGACCCCTGAAGGGGGAAGTTACATTTTAAATTACTAAATCACCTGTGTGTAGACCATCAGTTTGTCCTGTATTATATTCTGAACACTGGTATTTCTGCTATGAAATGTGAAATGTTGTCCACTGAGGTCACAGTTGTACTTCTCCTGGGTATTCCTGTGTAGAAGTGTTTGCATGAGCATTGTCTGTATGTGCACTTGTGAAACAGAAGGAAGAGCCACGCCCAGGCTCACCTGTGTGGCTTCTCATCAGTACCTTGTCCCCAGGGAAGCACAGGTGGCTCATTTAGAAGCAGCCATACACTCAGAGAGTGGCTGCCTATACATGGGCTTTCCTGTGCTCCTCTCCTGTTGCCACGGACCCTCAAGGAAGGAGCCATGCAACTCGGCATGTGACCTCCTTTGCCGGTAGCCACCAACACAAGAATGCCCTCTGTATCCTTAGGCACTCGCTGATGGATCTGTGACACCTCTTGTGAGGCTGAGCCCTGGAAGCCATGGCTGGGCCTAGGCAATGAAATAAATGGATGTTTTACCCAGTGAAGTTAATATGTGTTCAGTGTGTGTCAAGTGAGCACTCGATGTTCTACTAACGTGATATTCTCCCAAAATGATAACTGTTACATGTTGGTTTTCAACCAGTAAACAAGTATTTATATTGTTTATCTCTTCAGCATATAATGTTCTTCTTCAACATAAATCAGAAATAGGCAATGTGCTTTATATGTATTTGAAGCAATATAGTCTCAGTAACCAATGAGTAAAACAAAGATGATATACCTGAATCTTCAGGTAGATAATGAAAGCAATCATGTCTATGCATTCTGTCTATGTCTGTTTCTCTTCCTCCCTGTCTCTTTAGTTTTAACACCTGTTACTATAGTCTATCCAACAATAATATAGAAATAACAAATATGTTGGCTTAGAGAGATAACTCCATCTATAAATTGCTCACCATGCAAGTATGAGGACCTGAGTTCAGTTCCCAGAACCCACATTCAAAGCATGTCCACGGCAATATGTGATTGGGAAGTGTGAGGATGCAAAGACAGGTGGAGGCTCAGGCTCAGTGCAGTCTGGCCCAAATGGTAGGCTATAGGGTGAACGGGAGAACGTGTCTCAAAGAGTAATGTGAAGAGTGATTAAGGAAGACTCCTTACATCTGTGTCTGGCTCCTACATGCACATGAGTCTGTACACACATGAACATGTGTGCTCACAAAACACATGAGAGAAGTTCTTATGCTCACAAGTATATTTCATCAATAAAAAGAAACTTGAGTGATCCCAGTGAACTATTAGATGTGTTTAGTATCAAAAGCATCATCATCAGTCAGAAATGTTAATTAAAATCGATTTTGAAGCATAATATTGAAATTTCACTTTTATATCAGAGTATCGGTTTTTCTCTCAAATTTATCATCAAAATTAAATGTGAAAAAAAGCTACAATATATGGACATATTAAGCAGAAACACTAGAAAGCCATTTGCACCATGCCACATAACTAAGTGGCTTCTATGCCATCCTGAAACTTTCAAGGACTCTGGAAATGTCAATGTGGAAGCTAAAAATATTCTATGCCCCTTCTTGCCACATATGTCCCTCCCTTTATTTAAAAAGATAGAAATGAACAGCTTGCACACGTCATTGGGAAAGGCCAGCAAGAACAACCAAGGAAGTTCCAAAGCATGAATGAGCTTTGGCTGGGATGGCTCAGGTACATGTCTTAATGTGTTCTTAGACAATCGTCACAATTTGTGCTAATTCATAAGTCTGATTTTCCAATTGGAATCCAAGAGAACATGAAATGTCTTGTTCTGTGTGTGAGTATTCTCTGAAACATGTTTATTAAGATTAGCTCCTAATTATCATCAATGAAAGATTTCTTTGCTTTCTTGGTGTCTCAGGAAGCCTTGGTGAGGGCTGATCTCCGAGTGAGGGGTGGGCTTAGGTTCAGTGTCTTGTGCTCAGTGTCTATGCTCTCTTCCTCAGGAGCTCTGCTCTTCCTCCTCCACATTAGCTCACATCTCATCTAAACCATTGTCCTCTAACTCTACTTTTGATAGCTTTGCATTGACTCTGCCTTCCTATCTGTTCCCACTCCAATCTGTTCTATAGGACCACAAATGAACTCTTAAATGCTGGGTCTGTGGTGTGTGTCCCTCCCTGTATCCCTGTGGGTCGATGGTTATTTGTGTGCCACCCCCACATTCTCTATGCCAGTATTTCTGAGCCAGGTTCAATGATACATTAGTGTTGGATCAGTGTGTTTTGTATTCCCCAACCTTTCTCCTGCCCTGTCCTACCCATCTGACTCCACTTCTTTGTCAGATAGCTTCAGCAGATACAGAGGTCATACGTAGGCTGCACATCATTCATTCTTCTCTGGGTACCACTGAGAACCATGACTACCATTCTTCTCTGGATACCACAATGTTTTTTCTCCATCATGCCCACGAATTTTCTTTCCAGTATGATTTCACTCTGGTTTGAGGACTAGGTAAGGTAGCTGTACTTCGTTCTAGAACTATCCAAATGGCTTTCTTCCTGCTAGTGCCCAGACATCTCTCTGTGCCTCTGTACCCCTGCCTCTACTCCATCATTTAGCAAAATGCCTTGTCAGTATTTAGTTCCTTGGCTACAGAGAAGAAGGTAGGATTCCTTTCCTCTATTGCCTGAGCCCAACATTGCCAATGACTCTGGCTTTGGCATCCATGTTGTGGGTAAACCTAGGTAGGCACCTGTTGGAGGTTAGTGCTTAGAGCTGCCGTTCTGGGTGAATCCAGATACCTACAGGGGCTGCTGCCAAAGGCATCCAGTGATTAGAGAAGCTGTTCAGCAGACTTTTTTTCTGAAGGTACAAAGCTTACTTTACTGGGGCTGGCACTTCCTGTGGACACTGGAAAATTATGAACTTCTTTAACTCCTTAGGGCAGGTGAGAAAGAGAGGGAAAGAGAGAAAATTCACACACACACACACACACACATATACACACACACACATACTGAATGTATAAAAGGCAGAGTCCAATAGCTTCATACACACATACATGCATGAATACATATTTACATACATGAAAACAGACCTACAGACAGACATACACATATTCACACATGGTTTGGTTAAAGCAAAGCTCCAGTAAGCAGAATCTAAATATTCCACACATATATACATAAATACACACAATTGGTGGATGTAAGGAACAATGTTTCAACCCCCATTTACACAAACTTTTTATGTACATACATAGTTAATGGATGGAAGAGAAAATGTTCTAGTCACACCACACCACACCTTACCATACCAAACCTCACTTTATTTTTCTTCCAAGCGTATATATCTCAGAAAAATCTTTCAAGCAATATACAATTACGATGAGATTAAATTTTAATTTTCTTCTAGTGAGTGATTATGAAAAAACAGTGTGTTTTCAGTACCTTTACAAGATTTAACATTACATAGAACAAGTAAAAAAATAAAATTCTCAAAAACCCACAAACATTCTTAACCAACTTGCTATAGATTAACAAAATGTAAGCAAGCAGGGTAGTTTACTCAGCCAACAGCCGGGCAGCAATTTTCAGTTATAAAGAAGAAAGTAATTATTTTATTATTTAATTATTATATATTTATTATTATTTTATTATTTAATTATTATATTATTTTATTTAATTATTTTATTTTTAATTTATATATTTATAAATATATTATATGTATAATATATATTATATTTAATTTATATTTTATTATTTATCTTTAAAAGTAATCTTGTAAGAATCTTAAAGAATCACAAATCTAAACTTTTATATAAAAACAGTCATATCTACCTTAAATTCTCAAAATTCTTATCTCCTCACAAGCAATTCTTAATAAATCACATCAGGAAGCTAAGGAAAAAATGGGTATAAGAAACCAATCATCACCAGTCCAGCCTTAGTGAGACTCATCACCCAGTGCTGCCATTGTTCTTGTTTCCTGACCATAAAGGGTCCTTAGCTTAACTAATAAGAGTGTGCCTTTCTGAACTTCAAATTGTTCCCTAACATTTTTTATATCAGAGCCAGTAGTAAAACTATCTCAGCATAGCTTCATTAGCAACGTCATTGTTCCAAATGTTTTCTAAGGGTGGTGGTCATTGTTGACAATCCACATCTCTAAGTTGTTCTCTAGGGTGGTGATAGCATCATTAATCTGCTCCAGCAGCAATGCCTGAAAGAAATCAAGCATTAGTGTTGCCAATGTCAGGGATACTGTCCAGTGGAAGGCTTGAAGCTCCCATAAAGTTTTCATATAACTCTTAGAGTAAGAGGAACATGAGGGCAGCAAGCAGAGCAGAATTCCATAAGACCATAAAATCCTCAGGACACATAGTCCTCAGAGCTGTGTCACATCTAGGCCCACCCATGTGGTTGTGATAACCTGTGGGCTACATTCCATGAGTTCTAAAGCCATTTCTTAGTCTTCCTGCATGGCTCAAAACTGATGATAGTGTCTTAGCAAGGGAATCAAGGTTCTTGGCTGGAGTTTCAAGTTTAGTGTGTGGAGAAGGGCTCCAGGTGGGTCAGAATTTCAGTCTGCTGCTCTGCTGAACTTTTTCCTGCTCCATACAGCCTTGTTCTAAAATACAGAAAGTAAGGACTTGTAATGAGAAATCAGAGTGTCTTAGGGTTTTACTGCTGTGAACAGACACCATAACCAGTGCAAGTCTTATAAAGGACATTTAATTGGGGCTGGCTTACAGGTTCAGTGATTTCTTCCATAATCATCAAGGCAGGAGCATGGCAGAGTCTGGGCAGACATGGTACAGGAGGAGCTGAGAGTTCTACATCTTCATCTGAAGGCTACTAGCAGAATACTGGCTTCTAGGCAGCTAGGATGAGAGTCTTAAAGCCCACACCCACAGAGACACACCTACTCCAACAGGGCCACACCTACTCCAACAAGGCCACACCTTCTAATAGTGCCACCCCCTTAGCCAAGCATATACAAACCATCACAGAGAGTAAGGAGTTTGAGTTCCTCTACAGAGACACCTCAGAGTGGATGTTGTTTCAATTCTTGACTCCTCTCACTAGGGCAAAACCAACTAGGTTTTGTTGGAATTGGACAACAAATTCAGAATGGTGTAGTAGTATTTCGGAATCAACTTGAAAAGACCTTATCTGCATTAACCTTGTTTTATCCTTTAATTATAAAAACATTAGTGTACTTTCATTGCACAGTCATGAGTTATTTGATAAAATGCACTGGGTGCTTTTAGGAGTATCAGGAGGCATTTCACTATCTGACTTCCATTATAGACCTCTTGACTTTCTTGTCTCTCTACAGAGTTCAGGGAACTCACATTTCCATTTGAGTATATCCTTATTACTATTGTTATTTTACTGAAAATTTGTAATTTCTTGACACAGGGATCTTCACATAAAAAATAACAAAAGTAATGTTAAAAGATAATGTGTGAAAAATTACTTAATATATGGGTAAAATGAAATCAATCAATGAATAATTACCTTACCTTATAAATCAATGGAAACCTATAGTAACCATGACCAAGGAATGACACAGATTTATAACTCGATATTTTCAAACCAATGCAAATACTGCACTTAGAGAATTTTATTCTTATGAGTTGTACTTTAAAACACTGGTCAATTAACCACTTCAAGAAGCTCAATATTAATTAACTTTCCCTCTCAAGTAAGTCACAAAATTTAGTTTAAGTAATAACCCCATATCGACCTTTCTTTTACTTCATAAGGCTGCTACTAGAGTTAACAAAATAGATATTTAGATCATTTTCAGTATTCCTCTCCTTTCTGAAGCAGATGTGTGACATCATTATCCATATTTTGGAGGTGATAAGCTTTTTTTGATTACTAAAAAAACGATTATTTTGCCAAGACAAGAACATTGTCCAATTTGCAATGCTTTATGTTAAACTGTGAGATAGTGGTTTACCATAAGTGTCAGATGGTCTCAGTTATTCCCAGGAGAAGACACCAGGGATCCACAGTTGGCAGGTGCCACTTCTAACTCAATTCTGTAGCTCACTGAGCAAAAAAAGGCACATCCTCTGGGACACTTAGCCAGAGTTAATAACACCCTACTCTAGGTCCTTACTGAATAGAGGGGTACATGTAAAGTGAAGTTTTAGTTAAGAAGTTAGACAATAAATATTCAGTCTACTCTATCACCAAATCTTCATTAGATTTGGGAGTGCTGTAGGGGAAAGACATGTCTTAGAAAAGAGGTGGTGTGAGGAATATCAAAATGCAATATCACTGCAAAAGATACTGGGGAGTAAATTTTAATATACTTGATGTTTGGATCTTATTTTGACTAGAACACAGTGAATTCTTGCTGCATCAATGACTTGTGAAGAAAACTCTAGAGGACAGATGGAAGCAAAATGACTAAATATCCAAGCTTAGACTATAGTTCTTCATAGTGTTTTGACACAAATAACTTGATTTATTTTTTTAAGTTCCTATGGCATAAAGAAAAAATACAGGCAGTATTTACCCTGTCCCTGGCAGCCTGTGGTTTCACTGTAGGAGAGGTGACTTGTCAGCATTTTTAAGCTATTATTGCTTCGTGGCCTTCACATAAACTATTTTGAAATCTTTTTAACTTCACATTATATCAGCAATGTCTCTTTTTCACAGAAATATTTTTGTAGATTCAAATAAAATGTCTTCTAGCAACTTGGAATTAAAAGAATAAGTTGTATTAAAAAATTTCCCCTAAAACAGTGAAGATTTAGCATCCTAGAATGATGTAGAATAATTTTAGACTTCTGTAGTTGCAAATCAACTCAATGCCTTTATCAATTTTGAAAGTAGTGTTAGGTTATTCTAGAAGAAGATGGTGTTGATTGTTCTTCCTGATTCACAGTAGACATGCAGTCCTGGACACCCACAGATTCAGACACGGGGCTATAGGTGTCTAGAGAGACTGGTAGCTCTAAGGCTGGAGACCCAGGCAGACTCTGGTCCAACCCTGAGTACCCACACAGACACTACCTTGTTTCATGGCTTGTGACTAAGCTTTTTTGTGGTGCAAAGGACACACAGACTTATCTCTGGAAGGTGATATGCCTTCCTCTCACCCCACTAAAATATCAACCAAAATCACAGCCTATGCATCCTCCAGGTGTAAGTGCTTCTTATTTCTGCTGTAACTGTGTCAATTAACAAGCAGTTAGAAATTTAGAAGAACAATGCTCTCTTTGGTGGATTGACAATTAGACAAATGAGTTCTCAAATAGCCAAATACTCCTCTACCTTCCAGTGTGGAAAGATGTATCTCACAGAAGAACTAAGTGAGCCTAGAGGTGTGAAGAATTGAGTGCAGGACTTTTATGAGGCCACAGATTTCTTGTGACCTTTGGAACAAATAATAAAGGTACAGGAAAAAAATAACACATAGCCTAAGAAGGAAGACTGACTGTCTTCCTGGTGGCATTCTCCCTTATCAATAAACAGCTTCCTTCCCTACTTGGTCTGACATGTTGCCCAAACAAATTTCTCGACTAAGCAATAAAAAAGGCACTAAACATAATTCTTTAAAACCTTGCTCCACATCAAATTCAGTTGGCATTTTTACTGATATGTGTGTTATTATCTCTCTCTTTTGTTTCTTTTTAAAAAAAAAATGTTCTTCCTTGCCTCAAATAAAGGCTTCAAGCCATTAGAAGAGAAGAAAATATTCTTCTAAGATCATTGTGAAATAAAAATCCTTGTGGACCTAAGAGATTTGGTCCCACAAAGAACATACTTGCTCAGCCTAAAGGATACATGTTCTGAGTAATATCATAGACACTTAAATCTATAGACCATCTGAGCAGTGGTGGCTATGCAGTACTGAAACTGTTCACTGAACTCCCAAGAGCATTGCTGCCCTTGTTCCATAAATGAAAGCACACATCCACAGTAATGGAAGACATGATTTATTGTGGAACTGGATGGCCACTGTGATCATTTTTGTGTGTACATTCTCATCTCACCTAAAGTGTGTGTGTGTGTGTGTGTGTGTGTGTGTGTGTGTGTGTGTGCACAATTACTTGACATGCATTAGTGGAATGGAAACCTTACCCTACTCTAACTGTGATTGAGACCATTGCACCAAACTGGCAATTTTCAAAGATTCCAAGCATGTGTACAGTTTAAAGACCTGATCAAACACTTAGTTCACTTAATCTTACCAACATGCTGTTATAGAAATCCAACTGAGTGTTTTTGACCTATACACATTCTGAATATGGATCTACATGTGGCATTTTTATGAACTTAGAATATCTGGATTCTAGCTGCTCTCGGCAGATGACCTTTTCGATGATGGTGGGTGAACTCTGTAGACCGTGGTCATGGAGAAAGTCTCTGGATTGCCTGCAGTTGAGTCCCTCAATGACAAGACCTGGGTGGACTATTGTGTGCAAAGTGTCACACTAACTGGATGCTTTAGTTGGTTCTGTGCCCTAATACAATAGCACTGACAATAAGGCTCAATATTGTCTTCACAGTGTTTATGATTTTCTGCCTAGACTTTTTCTGTTTAATGGATTCCCAAGTGTTTGTCCCCCCTGGGATGATACTAAGCCTACTCAGTTTAAGAAGATGGAACATTTGGGCACTTCGTTTGCTCCCACCAACGGAATCTCCCTGGAGGTGTGAGGTTTCTGCAACCTAGCTGATCATTCTGTCCCCTGTTGACCCAAGGCCTGGGCAGGATTGCATCCTGAAGTCCAGTTCAGATGATATCCCTTACAAATTCCAAAGTCAAATGCAATTGCATCAGAATGATCGAGGCTTATACCATCGCTCAGGCCTGGTGCAGCGCCAGGGCTCAGGAGGACTTGTTCACAGGCTGCACAAGGCGCCAGTATTTTACTGAGATGGGATAATTAGCAAAGCTCCAGCACAGCCCACAACTGAGGCACGTTCCTTATTCCCACATTGAATTGTGGCAATTCAAACTGTCCTTCTTTGCACTAACATGACAGGCGCTTCTGCTCTTGTGCTCCTGTTTCCTTACATGGTTAGCATTTGAAAATAGAGTAAAGTTACTGTGACGAGAGTGACTCTGTGGCCAGTGAGGTCTGATACTGTAGAGCAGGGAGCTTTGCAAAACCAAGCTGTGGTGCTGTGCAGGAAAGGACCAACAGCCTTTACTTTACTTTCCATCCCATCTACAAAGGAGCAAGACTTAGTCTCGCTTATTTAAAGCTCCCTAGAGTAAAACCAGATTGCAAATGTAAAGAGCAATTCTCCTGAAAGGCTTGCAAGCTTGACAGGCAAACAGTGTGGAAAGTCACACATCCATTTTCAAATTTAATCTAATTTAGCAAAGAAAGGTTACCTAGGAATGGAAGCAAACAGACCACATGGCTCCACAAACTTTCTAGCTCTGCTTTTTATAATCATTGAATTTGCATCATGAGCTGCAGAGAAATATGTTAGCGTACGGCTGTCTCCATAGATAGCTATAAAATACTACCTCCTGTGAAAATGATGTACAGCTCAGAACCACAGTAACTAAATCTCCATTTTGGTCATCCACTCATTCAAGGGTTCATGGTAAGATGTCTCTGTGATTCCTTCTGGAGTCTGAGCTGCTGAGGTCCTCAGGTGGCTCTAGCCCAGGCTACAGGACCATGGCAGATTGGAGCTCCTGAGACCCGGTTTGTATAAGCAGGACAGATTTGGTAGCTTCTGCCTGTATTCTATATGTGTGTGAAGGTGGGAGGTGGATGATGGATGTCTTCCTCAATTGCTATCCATCTTACTTTTGGAGACAAGGTCTGTCACTGAGCCTGGAGCTCAGTGACTAGCTCGCAAGCTTCATGGATCCTACCATTTTTGTCTCCCTCTGTAGAAGGCAGGTTAGGTAGCTACTGAGGATCCAGACTCAAGTCTTGTTTTTCCAAGGCAGGCACTTAACCAACGGACTGAGTTATTTCCCAAGTCGTAACAACACCTTTTTAATTCATATAGTGTTTGAGATCTTGAAGGTAGGGAAATTTTCAGGAGATGGGTGCCGTGATTGAGACTGCTGTGAGTTCTTGCTGTGAATTTCCTGAACAATGCTCTCATGACAGTCATTCACTATCCTCCCTCAGGATGGGGATGTCTGAGTTGAGCAGGAGGCTATGAGCTTATGGCTGTTAGGAACTCTGAGCTGGAGAGAGCAGCATGCTGACCAGAGGTGTCGATGGGATGGTGGAAACACAGAACCCTTATGAGGCAGAAAATAGAGAGTAGAGGGGTGAGGATAGCAGCCATACTCTTTAGAACAATGCCATTTGATCTTAGATCTTACCAAGACCCAAAGTTCTTCTCCCTACTTTGAAAGTATACCTGTGTCCTTTTCTTCCAACACTTGAAGGTCTCTCATTTAAAGGCTGATGTGCATTCTCTCTTGAGTTGATTCACCTGTCTCTTTCTCCCTCTAGGTTTTGACCTAGTGAAATGTGAGGATCCGGGCATCCCTAACTATGGCTACAGGATCCGTGATGATGGCCACTTCACAGACACTGTAGTTCTCTACAGCTGCAACCCGGGCTACGCAATGCATGGCAGCAGTACCCTGACCTGCTTGAGTGGGGACCGCAGGGTGTGGGACAAACCTATGCCTTCCTGTGTGGGTGAGTCGGTAATGCTGGGTCAGATTGGGTAGGGGAGTGGGGGGGAGGGTATGGGGGACTTTTGGGATAGCATTGGAAATGTAAATGAGGAACATACCTAATAAAAAAGAAAAATAAATAAATTAATTAAACAATTAAAAAAGAAAGAATCAGTCCAAAGAGTTCAAGCTATACGTGGCTTGGTACAAGTTCCTGGGCAAGGGCAGGGATCTCACTATGTTTGTATATATGCTGATGGCATCCCAAGGTAGACATAGCAAGATCTACCCCTTTTGCCAAGGACTCAACCACAAACTGAGGTTCATTCAGTTCCACCACAATTTGCTCTTGGAATCAAGGAGTTTATTAGGCTTACTACATAAAACATTGTGTGAGGAGTAGTATGGGTGGCCTTAAAGCAGTCACAGTGGAAAGTGTGACCAAGAATGTATGTTAACTCCCTCACTGCCTCTAGATGGAGGTCCCCACACCCTGTTCTTTCCCACCTGCCTACTCTAGCCCTTCCCTGAGACCACAAGGCCATAAGGAA
The DNA here is from genome assembly GCF_978045245.1 of Mus caroli. NCBI lineage: Eukaryota > Metazoa > Chordata > Mammalia > Rodentia > Muridae > Mus > Mus caroli. The sequence goes on along the minus strand of NW_028227265.1, from coordinate 111,468,925 downwards.
TTGGATCAGAATTGTATACAAACGGCTGTGGGAAGGGGTGGATACTCAGGTGAGGGTTATCACTCTCCCAGTTCCACCTCCTGTGAGGCAACAGCCAAAAAAAAATCAAAGATGATAATCTTTTGTGATTAGTTCTGGCCAATTTCCTGAAATTGGCAGCATTGTGGCTGGGAGGATAGTATTCTACACCAGATCCCAAGATGTGTGAGCAAATGTGTGCATATTCCAGGAATAACAGATAGATGGCCTATACTTTGGAGTGTTGGCTGTGTGTATGGTTGTCACCAGAACTAGGGCAAGAGAGTGCTAATGACTGTGTGCTCAGCTGCAATAGATCTGGAGATTCAGGGTACCTGGTCCAGTTTAGAATGGGAAGAAGGAAAAGAGAAGTGATGGGCAGGGCATTGACTCCTTGCCTATTAATTAATACAGGCATGCTAGGCTTTGCTTGTAAAACTAAACAGGAGCTCAGGCAGGCAGACACCTGAGTCGACTTCCCCTTCTCTTGTCTTTTGCAGCTGAATGTGGTGGTCTTGTCCATGCAGCCACATCAGGGCGCATACTGTCTCCTGGCTACCCTGCCCCATATGACAACAACCTTCATTGCACTTGGACCATAGAGGCCGATCCTGGAAAGACCATCAGGTACTTGCTATGTGATATCAATCCTTTGACAGTGGGAGGTCTGTCTGTTCAGTGTCCTTGCAAGAGAACCAGTAAGCCATGTACTCTATGATTAAAACCTGTGAGCTTAAGAAGAAAACATTGCTGTGTACAATATGGGGAAGAACCTGTGTCTGACAGTGAGCTTTGCTGTGTAACACAGTACCTTCAACACTAAGTACTAATTCTGTGGGGTGTCTGTGTGGTTTTAAAAATGTGCATGAGCTTTACTGAGCTGAGCTTCAAGAGCCATTCTCCAGCATTGAGCATCAGCTAGGTGGTCTGAGAAGGCCAGAGACCCTCCCTGGGTTTGCTTCCTGCAGAATGAGTTATGGTAGAGTAGTCTTAGCAATAAAAAAGAACAAATTATATCTTCTGCTTACTTCTTGTTAGCTGGTGAGCCATGTGCCAAAGCAGGCCTCAGAAACCAGCCAGGGTTGCAGGTGTGAAGATATTAATTCAGTTCCTACCCCTGTTAATAAAAGAAAACTGAAGGATAAAACAAAACAAAACAAAAACAACAAACAAGAAAAATCAAACAAACAAAACAGAAATTGCCCTGTGGTCCTGGGAGAAGAGAGAACAAAAAAAAAAAAAAATGCCAACTTAGATTTAGACTGGTAAAATGGGATTGTGAAAACCTGAAGAAAACAGAAATGTTTAACTCAAGCTTTCTATTGCAATAATAAGTTGGGATGGTTTGTATATGCTTGGCCAAGGGAGTGATACTATTAGAAGATGTCGCCTTGTTGGAGTAGGTGTGTCACTGTGGGCTTGGGCTTAAGATCCTCAACCTAGCTACCTGGAAGTCAGTTTTCCACTAGATGACTTCAGATGAAGATGTAGACTCTCAGCTCTGCCTGCATCATGCCTGCCCAGATGCTGCCCTGTTCTCACCTTGATGGTGAAAGACTGAACCTTTGAACCTTTAATTAAAGCCAGCTCCAATTAAATGTTGTTCTTTATAAGAGTTGCCTTGGTCATGGCATCTGTTCACAGCAGTAAAACCCTAAGACAGAAGTTGATACCAGGCACTGGGGTATTACTCTGATAGGTCTGACCAATGTTTTTGTTTAGAAGAATGTGGATTTTGCAACTTTGGATTTGGAAAGCACTGGAATGCTTTAAGTGGGGCTTAATGGGCTATTCTAGAAGGAATATGGAAGTAATTGTTGCTGTGAGTGCTTTGAACTGTGCTAATCTGGCCCAAGAGGTTTCAGTGGATAATAATTTCAGTACATGGCCTACAGACTGTTTTTCTGGTATTTTGGTGAATGTGGCTGCTTTTTGGCATTGTCCTAAGCATCTGCCTGAGGCTAAGGTGAAGAGATTTAGATTAATTGCTTTGAAAAAGGAAGTCTCAAAATAGCCTGGTGTAAAATGTGTTGTGTGGTTACTAAAGTTCACTCTTTTTTTTAAACAATGTTTTATTAGATATTTTCTTCATTTACATTTCAAATGCTATCCAGAAAGTCCCCTATACCCTCTGCCCACCCTGCTCCCCAACCCACCCACTCCTGGTTCTTGGCCCTGGTGTTCCCCTGTACTGAGGCATATAAAGTTTGCAAGACCAAGGGGCCTCTCTTCCCAATGATGGCCGACTAGGCCATCTTCTGCTACTTATGCAGCTAGAGACACGAGCTCTGGGGGGTACTGGTTAGTTCATATTGTTGTTCCTCCTATAGGGTTGCAGACTGCTTCAGCTCCTTGGGTACTTTCTCTAGCTCCTCCATTGAGGGCCCTGTGTTCCATCTAATAGATGACTGTGAGCATCCACTTCTGTATTTGCCAGGCACTGGCTCTTATGAAGACCATTTTAATGAAAAGGAGCAAGCTGTGAAAGGAAAAATATGAAATATATGGTTGGAGTATTAAAGGGGTACCCAGAAGTAAAATGGAGCTGAATCCTGTGTTCACAGATATTACATTGAATTAAGGGAGTAGTGACCTTAGGGCAAGATCCCACCCAGATAAATTTAGTTCCAAGCAAGGTAGTACTAGCCTGTAATCCCAAGAGGCAAAGATAAGCAGATCTCTGAGGTCAAGGCCAGCCTAGAACAGAGTCAGTGCTAGGTGAAGAAAAACTTAAATTCATGATTGGTAGACCACACCTCTAATCCCAGTGTTTAGGAGAAGGCATGCAGATCTGAGTTCAAAGTCAGTCTATAGAGCAAGTTCCAGGCCAGCCAAGCTGAGGCAGTGAAGGCATTGGAAAACAGAAGGCCAGTGACAATGTAATAGACCAAGGGGGTGGGGTGGGGTGGGGTGGGGAACATGTTCCAGCCCTAGGAAGCAACAGAACTCAGAGTGTTGGCCATGTTGCTCTGGCTTTAGAGACCAGAATAGAAGGAACTACTGGGACATTTGATGCTAGTTAGCTGGAGCTAAGAAATTAGTGGTGATTAAAAAGAGACCAGCATCACTGAGGTGGAATCTTCTGGGAAGTGTTATCTGAGAGCACAAAGAAGCTGTGTTCCAGAGTTAAGGCTGTACCTCTTGCAGCAGGTGAACTTAGTGATGAGTAAGAGTCACCTAGGTTGTACTGGTTTTGAAGGTATGAAGTCATCATGAAAAATACCTGACACTTGGCATTGTGAGAAGTCATGGAAGGCCATTGGTGAAAGTGCAGCGTCAGCTACAGTTGATGGCCCAGGACTGAAGGGGTCATGCAAAGGATCTGAGACTCGGCACCATGAACAGAGCCTATGAGAGGCTATTGGTGAAGCCTAGTTGCAGTCAAAGAACCCAGTATATTGGAGATGCCAGTACTGTGGGATAATCACCAAGAACAGCAGCAGCAGTGGAGTGGATCAACCTGAAGTTAGAGTGCTACAGGGAGCAGAGCTAGAGAAGTGACACAAGCCCTTAGGAGAAGCCCAGAAGATCATGTGTGGATCAGAGACACTGAGATGAGAAGCTGTAACATTGGAGTTGCCTTGGAGACCCCAAGATGTACAAGATGCCAGAGCCATGGGCTATCTCCTGAGAAAAGCTGATAACAGGGAGTGGAACCAGCCAAGGAGAAAGAAATTTGTTGCATTCAACAAAGATGCAAAAAAGTTGGAGACCTGAAGACCACTTTGACATCAGACATGGAGATGCAGAATTTGGAGACTGGACAGTTGGTTTTCTGTCTTGCTTTGGGGATTACAGTTAAGTGATTGGATGAATCTCAGAAGAGACTGAATTTTAGACTTTTTTGTGCTGGGATTAAAGGTGTGTGCCACCATGCCTGGCTGGATTTTAGACTTAATATTGTTGAGACTGCTATAGACTATGGAGACCTTTGAAGTTGAACCAAATATATTTTGCATTATGCTATGTTTAGGTATGGCACCCATAGACTCAAAAAAACAAGTCTATGAGGACAGGGAGTGGAATGTGAGGGTTTGTATATGCTTGACCTAGGGAGTAGCACTATTAGGAGGTGTGGCCTTGTTGGAGTGGTGTGAAACTATGGGCATGGGCTTAAGACCCTCACCCTAGCTACCTGGAAGTCAGTCTTCTACTAGCAGCCTTTAGTTGCAGATGTAGAACTCTCAGCTCTGCTGCATCATGCCTGCCTAGATGTTGCCCTGCTCCCACCTTGATGATGGACTAAATCTCTGACCCTGTAAGCCAGCCCCAATTAAATGTTCTTCTTTACAAGAGTTGGCTTGGTCATCGTGTCTGTTCACAGCAGTAAAATCCTGACAAAGACATAAGTTCATAAGCCCACAAATAGCAGTATTGTTAAAGTTCTGATGGATCATCTGCCCAAGCTTAGCACATCATGCAAAAGGCAATTGTGTTGCTAAGTTCTTGACCATAGCTCCATGTAGGGATCCACTGACCTCACGTTAGATCCTCATCATGTAAGAGGAGCAAGAAAGAGGACTTAAAACTGAGCAGAGGGAAAGAAGGAAGAGAAAGAATAAAGAGAGGGAGAGGGAGGTAGAGGAGAAGGGGACACACACACACATACACACACACACACACAGAGAGAGAGAGAGAGAGAGAGAGAGAGAGAGAGAGAGAGAGAGGAGACAGGAGTGGGAAGGGGAACTGCACAATGAGGAGGATGGATACTTGTTGGTGATGGGAGAGAGAGAGAGAGAGAGAGGAGACAGGAGTGGGAAGGGGAACTGCACAATGAGGAGGATGGATACTTGTTGGTGATGGGGACCAAAGGTCAAGGCGCCTTCTGAAGACATAGGAAAATGTTATCATGAAGCCTATAAATTTGCCCCTTGCTATGTGCTAATAAGAGCATACATAACTACATTATAGCTCCTTTAAATTTTAATATATGCTTAATCAAGATAAATGGCTGATGTATATGGAGAGTACCAAGGTGAATTGGAGCATCAGAATCAATAAAGTCACTTGTTCACTGAGCGACTTGTAAGTAAAGATGAAATCTTTGCGTACACCTACCTGCAATGATAAAGAAATCACTCCTCTGACCCTAAGGAGTAGAAAACATCCACCATTATGGATGATTCTGTAAAAATAGAGTATTCTGTTTATTTGGAGGACTTCAATGTTTATGCTTCTTGGAATTCCCCTCTGGTTTGTTTTCCTGGATGGAAAAGGGCCATACCTCCCCTGAAGGAGAGCAGCTATTGGGTCAAACCTGCAACTGAATGTAAGCCTCCATTAAGTATTGATAAGAAAAGAGAGAGGGAGTCAGCAAAGAATGGTGTTATGTAAAATTAATAAATATAGAAATTTTATTTTATTTTATTATGTGTGCACATAATGGAAAGGGTACAGGTATGCATAGAGGTCCAACATAAAGCTTGAGTGTTATTCCCAGAGGCTATTTGTCACCTTTTATATCTTGGTTGTGGTGGTGGTGGTGATGGTAATGGTGGTTGGTTGGCTGGTTGGTTTTTATTGATATTGTTTTTCTTTCGTTTGGTTTGGTTTTCCTAAATCAGTATTCCTCACTGCCCAGAACTCACCAATTGTGCTAGACTAACTGGCTAGAGAACCCCAGGAAACTGCTTATCTCTGCCTCTCTAGTGCAGGGAGGAAAAGGGTGTGCCACCATCCCCAGAGTTTTAATGTGGATTCTAAGGATCAAGCCCAGATCCTCAGGCTGGCATGGAAACACATCACTGACTGGAGCATCCCCTCAGCCCATGGTTTTCTAGTCATCAGCCTAGAGGCAGTCATATACACATCTATACCATTCTAGAACATTCTTAGTCCACACCTCCCCCCTGAAAGTCAGCATTTTCAAATGTATTAACACAACTTTTAAAGATTTATGTATTTATGTATTTATTTATTCACAACCCAAAATACTGCTCCCTCCCTGTTCCCCCTCATCCTTTCACCTCTGAGAAGGCAACCCCACTACCGGGTATCCCCCCTACCCTGGTTTATCAAGTCTCTGCAGGACTAGGCATATTCTCTCCCACTGAGGCCAGACAAGGCAGCTGTCTGCTACATATGTGCCCCCCGGACTTCAAACCAGCCAGTGTATGCTCTTTGGTTGGTGGCTCAGTCTCTGGGAGTTCTTAGAAGTTCAGATTAGTTGACACTTTTGTCTTCTTGTGGGTATGCCATCTCCTTAAGGGCTTTCAATTCTTCCCCTATGTCTTCCATAGAGGTCGTTTGTGGGTATCTGCTTCTTTCTTAGTCAACTGTTGGGTCAAGCTTCTCAGAGGGCTGCAATGTGAGGCTCCTATCTTCAAGCACAACATAGCATCATTAATATTAAGTGTAGGAATTTGGTGTCTGCACAAGGGATGGGTCTCAAAATGGGCCAGTGACTGGTCAGCCATTCCTTCAGTTTCTGCTCCATCTTTGTCCCTGAATTTCTTTTAGACAGAATCAATTTTGGGTCAAAAGTTTTGTAGGTGAGTTGGTGTCCCCATCTCTCTCCTGGCGGTCCTGTCTGGCTACTGGTGGTGGTCTCTTCAGGTTCCATATCCCCACTGTTGGGCATTTCAGATAAGGTTACTTGCATTGACTCCTGGGGACCTCCCTCCTCCCTGGGACTTCCTAGAGAACCCCCCATCCCCACCTTCAATCCCAGCAGTTGTATATTTCCATTCATTCTCCTCACCCTCTGAGCCCCTCTCCTGCCTCTCCCTGTGACGGATCCTGCCACCCTATTCCCCTCACCCTCACCTATTCCACCCAGATCACTCCCTATATTTGCCCCCCATGATTATTTTGTTTCCCCTTCTAAGTGGGATTCAAGCATCCTCACTTGGGCCTTACTTCTTGTTTAACGTCTTACAGTCTATGGAGTGTATCATGGGTATTCTGAACTTTTTGACTAATATCCACTCATCAGTGAGTATATTGCTTTGCATGTCCTGTCCTTTGGGGTCTGGGTTACCTCACTCAGGATGATATTTTTTAGTTCCATCCATTTGCCTGCAAAATTTGTGATGTCCTTGTTTTTGATAGCTGAATAGCATTCCATTGTTTAAATGTACCACATTTTCTATATCTATTCTTCAGTTGAGGCATATCTGGGTTGCTTCCAGTTTCTGGCTATTGCAAATAAAGTTGCTCTGTAGATAGTGGAGCACATGTCCTTGGGGTGTGGTGGAGCATCTTTGGGGTATATGCCCAGGAGCGGGATAGCTGGGTCTTCAGGTAGAACTATTTCCAATTTTCTGAGAAACCGTTGGATTGATTCCAGAGTGGCCTTTCTTGTTTACAATCCCACCAGCAATGGAGTGGTGTTCTTTATCCACATCCTCACCAGTATGTGCTGTCATTTGAGATTTTTACCTTAGCCATTTTGGTATAAAGTGGAATCTCGGGGTCATTTTGATTTGTATTTCCCTTATGACTAAGGATGTTGAACATTTCTTTAAGTGCTTCTCAGCCATTTGAGATTCCTCTATTGAGAATTCTCTGTTCTGTACTCTATCTTATTGATTGTGTTATTTGATTTTTAGAGTCTAATATTTTGGACATTAGCCCTCTGTCAGATTTAGGGCTAGAGAAGATCTTTTCCCAATTGTAGGCTGCAATTTTGTCCTACTGACAGTGTTATTTGCCTTACAAAAGGTTTTCAATTTCATGAGATCCCATTTATTAATACTTGACCTTAGTGCCAGAGCCATTGGTGTTCTGTTTAGGAAATTTTCTCCTATCATAACAACTTTTTAATTCAAAGAAATTAAACAATAAATAAGCGAAGAGAGAGGCATAAGCATTTGTAAATAATTTACTCAATTGATATTCAACTCACCTACCCGTAACTTTGATGAAGTAACTCATTTCAGAAAACAGGTTTGACTTTTGAAAATGGTGGCTTGGAAAACAACTAATGCACATATTGTGATTTTTTTAAAATTTCACTCACAGAACAGAAGCTGGTCTTGGTTTTAATATTTACTGGGAGTTTAACAAGCCTTAATAATTTCACTGGAGAAATAGTCAATATAACCTTCATTTTTCTACCTGAAAATTACCAGTAAACACAGTGCAGTTTATCTTACAACAGGGGTAAGCATTGCTGTCCATTCATGCTATGAAAATAAAGATGGTTTCCATGGCCTAAATATTAATGAGCAGTTGCATGTGGAAAATGATATGAGGGTAGTTGCATTTGCTGAGATAGTTGTAGCTGGGTCTATTTTGAATCCCTGGAAGCCCAAACCATTCTTGAATGCTGTTTTGTCAAGAAAGGTGATAGAAAATATTAATATGCTGGAAAAGATTGTAACTAACATTTTTCATGATGCATATGTACCTATACGTGTTATACCAGGGACCGTGTTATACCAGGTATAATGCACTTGGACTATAGATTATAGTACATATTATAGGTTGGCTGACCCTCCCTCCATACTTTCCTACCCCCAGTGATTCTTTTTCATCCCACTGGAGAGTTATCCAGAGACTTTAGTTTATAACTTTAACATTATGCTGTAATTACCTGGTCTTAATTTAATTAAAAGTCTAATAACAAAGCACTGTAGCGAATTTGGTCCTATTAAGAGTTGTGGACTAATGTTTCTCTGAGATGCTGCATCCACTTCAGTGCTGAGAGCATGACTGCAATTTATACAACAATGATGGTGAGATATGGATACCAGTAAAGGGTACCAAGGGCTATACTCTGTAATACGAGATTGTACACTGTGTCTTTGACTTGACTGCCTTTCTGTGCAAGTACAGAGAGAGCTCTTTGATTGTTTTGCTATTCCCGATTGTCCGTGGGTAATTGTACTGGGTGGTCCAGGTGAAGGGAATCCTTGACAAGCTTACACACTATTAACATTACAGTCATAAGTTTATCAACATTATCAATACTATGCCTAATGTAGACTTTTAAAGAGAAAAAATGGTTTATTTAGGACTTTGTTCTCTAGTGTCATAGTGGTAGGCAGCAGATGAGCCCAGAACATTTCAATCTACCTTTTGTTACAGGGCTCTTGAGTGAGGTTTGTCAGGGAACCATCATGTCTATTCAATGGAATAGACAAAAGAACTGTAAATCTTGGAAAAAATGACCCAGCAAGAGAGTGAAAACGTGAAAGGAAAGTGGAGTGACAATTGAAGAGAAAAGGATTGCTGAGAAAGAGGAAGAGTTGGAGATCACAGGGTCTGTCAGAGTATGAGCATGACAGAGATCTCAAGCAGGGATGGAGAAGGATCAGCCACAGGGAAGAAAAAAGAGCCCTCAAGGGCAAGGGAGGGGCTCTTGTTAGGGTTCACCCAGGAGCTCTGGGTTGAATGTTTTATAAGCTCCACCACCCGCACTTTCTTTCCTCCACCCTGATTGGTCCTGCCTAGATGGTCTTCCATTGGATGGACTCCTCTGTCCCTTCAGTAACCAACACCTCCTGGACGGTCCTGCTGAACCCTGCTACAACTCCTTGTTTGACTCTGTAAAGTTCCAAGGGTCTGTTGTCTGACCTCATCATTGGGCAGCGCTCATGTTAAACTCTGAGCAGAATATTACATTTTTTTCATTAAAAATTAATTTTGCATATATATAGAACTAGGGCACATATATTGTAGAATAGCTTCTTCAGAAGCTTATATTTTCTCTTTACCAGATATCACCATTCCACATTGACAAATACCTCACATCAACCTCTTTGTGCTTGTTCCTTGGCATCTGTGGGTGATCAGGCCAAAGGAGACCCATCGGTACTTCAGTCTACCTTATACACACTGCTTATATGCAACCTTCATGAACGCTCACTGCCTCACTGGTCTCTGGAGTATCCACTACTCCTAGTGCAAAGTAGATGCTGTGCTAACAACTGGGATGGCTGTACAGACCAAAAAAAAAAAAAAAAAAAAAAAAAAAAAAAAAAAAAGCATGTGCATGTACATCACAGAAGCAATTTAAAAATATTCCTTTTAATTTGATTAAACTTGGGGGTTTCTAACCCACAAAAAAGAGTGGACTGCATTGGGTAGTATGTATTATGTACATACATAAGTAAACATCTTTTCTCTTGTCAGATGTTTGTATTGCTAGCTTACCCACAATGATTTGGCAAGCAATCTTACAAGAAAATCTTTGTCCATGTTTATGATTAATTCCTTAGAACAAATCCCAGGAAATGATTTGCTGAATTAAACAGTGTGAGTACTCCCAAATTCCTTAATACAAATCCTTCTGTGGAGCATTTGCCTGTTTGTCAAATGATGCATACCTTCTAATTTGACCGACTTTAACTTAAAATAATAGAATATTATTTTTAAAAGAAGAAAATTTAAAAGACATTTACTAAAATCTTAGAAACAAGATTTAGGAAACAGTTTGGAAATATATTTTCTGTGAAAATGCATATACTTAAGTTTGATTTGCATAATATCTACTTATTTATGGAACTGTATGGTTTTTGTTCTCCTGAAGGGTTTTTTTTTGTTGTTGTTGTTGTTAAAAATCATGATCAGATTTCTGTTTTTACTGCCATACCCTGTTCTCTGAAATTGCTGAAAATAATTTCATTGTCTGAACGTATTTGAATTGATTTAAATGTCATTTGTTGGTAATATTTGAGTCCTTCCATTTATTCTGTGTTGTAAGAAATACAGTCTAGATAAGGTCCTCCCGGAGTGTCACCTGTCATCCTTTCCATGATAGATATGTAGCTGGGATTGCTCTGTGTGAATATTTAGATTTTCATAGCCATGACAAAACTTCTATGCAGAATCACGTGTGATTAGAGGTTTGACAGTGGAACCACCTCTCTGGTTGAATACTGCCAGGTCCAAGCATCTTAGCCTTTGTAGAGCTCTCACAGCTGGACTCTGGGGGAATTTAAAGATGGACTTGTTTAGTGAGTTTCTTCCTCTTGAAAGTTCTCCCTATAAAAATTGCTGCCATCTCCATATGTCTGAGTCCTTTTTCTGGCTTTCAATGAGATTCTCTTGATGGGCACATGACTCAGAATGGGATTGCATGGTGGTTTGCTTGGTGTCAGGCTTGGTTTCCTCCTTTCTTGCTCCCATGACTGTGCGTTTGAACCTGTGGTGTGAAGCCACCATCAACCCTAGTGATGTCTGTTCAGAGCCCTGGATAATGCACAGATGGTCTCAATCAGTTGTCATTGCAGGTTATCCTGTGTTGGATAGGTGGCTATGAGTCAATTTTAAGTGTAGATTCATGATTTTAGAGAGGATGTAGAGCCACTGCGACACAGTAAGTCGCATCCTCAGCCATGCAAGACACTGGCTCCATCTAAAGTCAACACTTCATCTCCTCCACAGCAGCATTGAAAAGAATCGAGGATCTCTTCTCCATCCACTTGTCACTGGGTGTCTTTCTGTGTTAGCCAGGCTCATCTATTTTAGATTGCCCTGTGGTTCCCTCATGACTACTCACGACTCTCTACTACCATCTTTGTAGTTGACACATGCCATCTTTGGTCTGTTTCTCATATTTCTTGTTAATTTTTCATGCACTATTCTACACCATAAGTACACCATTTGGCTGGCTATGTATAACACCCATTTATTCTTGTAGTCCTAGCCCTGTTGTCCTGTCTTGACATCACAGGCTATTCATTCCAATGCATCGTATTCAGCTCTACTCCATTATACTTACTATTAGAATTTTCAGATTCATATTTAAAGTACGGTGTATCATGTATTTTCTTGGTTGTTTTCTGTTCAAATTGAGATACCTGGATATCTTGGGTTTGCTTCTAGACTGATTTAGCTTCCACATTTTTTTCTTGTAAAGAATTTTAATTGCTTTATGATGCAGTAAGTCCTTTCTTCACAAGATTTCATGTGAGGTTTTTGTCATAATTGAGATATCTGCATATCAGTTCTTCTGTTTCTGGATTTTATTGCCACCCATTGAAATATGTGTCTATCTAGTATAATATTTTGCTATAATTTTTTGGTTATTTTAAATCTTCTTTGGCTGGAGAGATGGCTCAGATGACACTAACTGCTCTTCCAGAGGTCCTGAGTTCAAATCCCAGCAACCACATGGTATCTTACAACCATCATAATGAGATCTAAGGACCTCTTCAGGTGTGTCTGAAGACAGCTACAGTGTACTTACATATGGTAATAAATAAATCTTTGGGCTGGAGCGAGTGGGTACAGAGCAAGCACAGATCCCGAGTTCAATTTCCAGCATGCACATGATAGCTCACAACCATCTGTACAGCTACAGTATACTCATATACATAGAAAATAAATAAGTAAATCTTTAAAATAGTCTTCTAATCTGACACTGAGTTCAAGGCTAGTCAAGGATAAAAGCTCAAAAAAGTAAAATAAAATAAAATAAAATAAAATAAAAGGGCCATCAGTGTGATTTGTATTAGAGCCATGATATAGCAACAGATGAATCTAGGGGAAGCTAACACATGTTACAATGCTGACATTTCTGGCCACTGGCAGGCAGGGCATATTAGTTAGTGTGTTTATTTCTGTAGATATCATATGATTTTTATCAATAATACCTTGTGGCCTTTTGTATAGAGTTCTTGTATATCTATTTTTGGAATTTCTACTAACCATAAGAATATTTTAAGATAAAATGTAAACAGAACTTCATGTTGGTTTTATTTTTGTGGCTTTCATGAAGAAATGAATTGCGTATTTGCCTTGTATAGGTATTTTCTCAGTTCTGGAAGTTTTCTTCAGTATATATGACAATGTTATCTACAAAGTGTTAATTCCAACTACTCTTTCTTGTATTACTGCATTGGCTAACAATCTAAAATGACAAGCTATGATTAAACAACCTTCGTGACCCATTTTTCCCCTTCTAACTCATTTGCTATACATTTAATCTATACATCTTATTTTTGTAATAATAAAACTTTTGACTGAATTCTTAAAATATTATTAGTATAAGCACTTCAAAATATTCAGTTTAGCTTTCCACCTAGTGTGTTGCCTTAGAAAAATCTCCATATTTTGTTGTCATTAATAATTAGTGAGTGCCGGGCATGGTGGCACATGCCTTTAATCCCAGCAATTGGGAGGCAGAGGCAGGCGGATCTCTGAGTTCGAGGCCAGCCTGGTCTACAGAGTGAGTTCCAGGACAGCCAGGGCTACACAGAGAAACCCTGTCTCGAAAAAACAAAAAAACAAAAACCAAACCAAACCAAACAAACAAACAAAAACTAATGAGAAGATTCTCTAGTTTGCAAAAACTGAAAAAGACAAAAAAAATAATAAATCCAAAGAAAATGAGATAACAAAACAAAAAGGGGTGGACAAAAATAAGCCAAGAAGAAATCAAGCAAAGCTGTTCAACTGATGAAATTTAGCTAAAAGGCTTAGCCTTTTGAAATGATTCTTTTTTTTTTTTTTAAGTGAAACATCCCTATCATTTATTTACTTAGAACTTGGCTTAATTTTTGGTTAATTAGTGGTATGCATTTTTTATACATTTTGGGTAAAATACATAGTTTCAATATATAGTTTTCATATATATATATATATATATATATATATATATATATATATATATAAAGTGTGGACACTGTGCTCCTTCTTAGAATTGGGAACAAAACACCCATGGAAGGAGTTACAGAGACTAAGTTTGGAGCTGTGACAAAAGGATGGATCATCTAGAGATGGCCATATCCAGGGATCCATCCCATAATCAGCTTCCAAACGCTGACACCATTGCATACACTAGCAAGTCGGCCATCACTGGAAAGAGAGGCCCATTGGACTTGCAAACTTTATATGCCCCAATATAGGGGAATGCCAGGGCCAAAAGAATGGGAATGGGTGGGTAGGGAAGTGGGGGGCGCTATGGGGGACTTTTGGGATAGCATTGGAAATGTAACTGAGGAAAATATGTAATAAAAATATTAAAAATTAAAAAAAAAAGATTTTGCTGAAAGGACCCAGATATAGCTATCTCTTGTGAGACAATGCCAGGGCCTAGCAAACACAGAAGTGGATGCTCACAGTCAGCTATTGGATGGATCACAGGGCCCCCAATGGAGGAGCTAGAGAAAGTACCCAAGGAGCTAAAGGGATCTGCAACCTTATAGGTGGAACAAAATTATGAACATTATGAACTCCAGTACCCCGGAGCTCTTGACTCTAGCTGCATATGTATCAAAAGATGGCCTAGTAGGCCATCACTGGAAAGAGAGGCCCATTGGACTTGCAAACTTTATATGCCCCAGTACAGGGGAACACCAGGGCCAAAAATTGGGAGTGGGTGGGTGGGAGGGTATCGGGACTTTTGGGATAGCATTGAAATGATTCTTAAAGCTGGCGAATTATTAACAAGTTAAAAGAGAAGTGAAGTTTCTAAAAGTAGCACATATTTGTAAATGGCCAGAATTATAAATTCAATGGGAATTAAGGATCTAATAAAATAAAATGAATCTTACATCATATTTATTGAATTGTGTAATATCTAGGAAAACAAAAATTGCTAAAATTAAGTTCTGAGGAACGTGGAAACCAAATGTTTACACATCATCATGAGAACTAAATTTGTAAAAATACAGCACTCAATTTCCAAAAAAAAAAGTATTGAAAACTTTGTTAGTGATCTTTATTAAATTCCATGGAACAAATAATTATAGTCTGATAAAATTTTTCATTAATTGAAAATAGATTTTGTTTTCAGACAATATATCCAGATTACAGTTTCCCCTCCCTCTACTTCCCCCAGTTCTTCTCTGCTTTTCTCCTTGGGATACCCAGGCACCATTGTACCCAAGGCTACACTAGAAGGGATAAAGCTTAGCCAAGTGGGTGGGTTAGAAGGACCGAGGTCCACTTGAGTATAGGATAAACAGTCTTCTCCCGAGATGCTTTTCAGTGCAACAGTTCTCTTTATTGGGGTGAACAAGGGCTGTATAAACCTTGGGGAGTGGGTAGGGGTTTGGGGGGTAAACATATATAATATGCTGGTCTAAGGTGCTCAGAATGTCCATTTGTATGAAGAGGAATTCCAGGCACTACCTGGACACGTCATTTTAGGGAGAGCGGAAGACCTGTAATCTGGCCACCAAGCTATGTGACCACCTCAAGGGTGGTGGAAGTGAACATCATAAGGCCTACCTTCGTTAGAATGTGCAGGCCCAAAGAAACGAGGAAGCATTACTAACTCCTGCCAGTCTCAGGAAGAGACTTTCAGGGTTTGGACACATCTGGACCTCAATCTTATTTTCCGAACTGGCTTCCCGAATCACACAGCTTTGCAGGTCCATACCTAACTCATCTTTCTCCATCTACCCCATCTCTGTCTCTCATTAGAAATCAAACAGGCAGCTAAGGGCTGATAATATAATAATATAACAAAATGAGACAAAAATAAACATATCAGAATAGGACAAAACAAACAGACAGAAGGAAAAGAAACTAAGAAACAAATATTGATGCAAAGACCCACTCATCCACTCATTTGCACATTCAGAAATCCTCACAACAAGAATAAACAAAGCCATCATATAAAGGCAAATAGTCTTGGGGTGTGGGGGATAAATAAAAGAGAAAAATAAATAAAACATTAAAATTAAAAATTAAAAGTTTACTTGACGCAATCAATCAAACAAATACAAACAAACAAAAAACAAAACCAAATCAACCAACCAAACAAAACCAGCAAACCTTGTTACAACATTATCTGACAAGAAACCTCCAAGGATACCACAGAGTTTATTTTCTGTTGACCATTTACTGATGAGCATGCAGTCTGCCTGTCAGAGAGAATGTTCTCCCTGAGAGAAAACTAAAATATCATTTGTAAGTAGCTATAAATTGAAGACAGCATCCAGGTTAGGGATGGATGCATTATGTCTCCTTCTCTTTTCAGTTCTAGGACCTCATTTGCTGCACAGGCCAGTGCATGCTACCTCAGTCTCTGTGTGTGCATCAGTCTTGCTGTGTTTTTTGTTTTGTTTGGTTTTGTTTGGTTTAGTTTGGTTTGGTTTGGTTTGGTTTGGTTTGGTTTGGTTTGGTTTGGTTTGGTTTGGTTTGGTTTGGTTTGGTTTGGTTTGGTTTGGTTTTTCGAGACAGGGTTTCTCTGTGTAGCCCTGGCTGTCCTGGAACTCACTCTGTAGACCAGGCTGGCCTCAAACTCAGAAATCCACCTGCCTCTGCCTCCTGAGTGCTGGGATTAAAGGAGTGCACCACCACCTCCCGGCTCTTGTTCTGTTTTGAGTGCCTTGTTTTCTTTGTGCCCTGCATTCTGCTTCCTATTCCACAGTGACTTGAGCCCTGAGGGGAGGAATTTGATGGAGGCATCCTATTTAGGGCTGAGTGTTCCAGGGTCTTTCACTCCCTGCATATTGTCTGGGTGTGGGTCTCTGTATTTGTTTCTATCTGTACAGGAAGAAGCGTCTCTGGTGATGGCTGATCAAGGCCCTAACCTATGTCATCGGAAGTCATTTGATTGCTACGTTCCTTTAGCACAGTAGCACTTGGTTTCACCCTAGCCCCTGGGCTATCTAGTTTCAGGTTCCTGGTTAGTAAAGCATACGAATCCCATATTGTGGAGTGGACCTTCAGACAAATCAATTCTTGGTATAACAATTGCAGAAGGATATCTTGGAGGTGGGATACCATCTAGCCCAGGTGTTTACAGCTGGCTTGGTATTTACAGATATACATTGGTAGTATGCAGACTCTCTTCCAGTACCAAGAACTAGCCCATATGAGTGAAGGCTCTAGAAGACACCAACTCAATTTCTCTGTATTCAATGACTTGTATAGATATCGTCTTCAGCCATAGGGTCGTGTGGGAGAGCAACCTATAGCCTTGGAAACAGTCTGGTTGTTTGAGGTTCTCTATGGGATCTCTGGCAAATAACTCAATTAGATGTTACACATTCTCAGTAATAGAAACTTCATTTGGTGACAAGAAATATCTAGCTGGGATTCTGACTCCCCTATTATTTGATGATTTCATTTAGGTTAAATGCCCCTTCATTTTAGCTATCTCTCCTCATAATTTCTTCCCTTGTTCCCCTCTCTGTTTGATCCTTCCATTCCTGTTTCCATTCACGTTCATCTACAACTGTCAATGATTCTATTTTCCTTTACTTGGAAATTCTGTCCCCCAAGTCCCTTACTGTAAACCTAATCCCTATGGTTCTATGGATTGCATCTTGCTTATCCATCACTTAACAGCTAATATCCACATATAAGCAAATACATACCGTATTTGTCTTTCTGAGTCAAGGTTACCTCACTTAGGGTTATTTTTTTTCTAGTTCCATTTATTTGTCTATTCGTTTCATTCTTTTTTCCCACTGTTCCTTAATATCTCTCCTTTTTAAATTGCATATTTATTTATTTACATTTCAAATGTTATCCCCTTTCCTGCTTTCCCTTCTGGAAACCCCTATGCTATCCCCATTTACTTTGCTTCTATGAGGGACCCACCTACCAACCTCGCCTCACCACCTTAGCAATCCTCTACACTAGGGCATCAAGCCTTCACAAGTCCAAGGGCCTCCCCTCCTATTGATGCCAGATAAGACCCCTTCAGCCCCTTCAGTCCTTCCCCTAATTCCTCCATTGGGTTCCCCATGCTCTGTCCAACAGTTGGCTGCAAGCATCGGAATCTATATTGGTCAGAATCTGGCAGAGGCTCTCAGGAGACAGCTGTATCAGGCTGCTGTCAGGAAGCACTGTCAGGAATAGTGTCTGGGTTTGGTGTCTGCATGTGGGATGGATCCCAAGGTGGGGCAGTCTTTGGATGGCCTTTCCTTCAGTCTCTACTCCACTCTTTGTCCCTATATTTCCTTTAATCAAGAGCAATTCTGGTTAAAATTTTGGAGACAGGTGGGTGGCCCCATTCCTCAACTAGGGGGGTGGGAGGGGGCGTGGGGAGGGCATGCCTAACCCCTGGATATTGTCTCCACAGGTTCTCCCTCCCATTGATGGGTTATTTCAGCTAATGTCATCCCCATGGGCTCCTGGGAGGCTCTTGCTTTCCTGGCATCTGGGACTTTCTGGTTGCTACTCCCAGTTCCCCATCCCCCATTGCTACACACTTCTGTTCAATTTCCTGACCCACTGTGCATTTCCTCCATCTCTTCCCATACCTGATTCTTCCCCTCTTCCCCCCTTCTCTTCCTCCCAATTCCCTTCCACACTCTACTTCCCTCGATTATTTTGTTCCCCCTTCTAAGACTGAAGCATTCACTCTGTTCTTTCTTTCTCTTGAGCTTCATGCAGTCTGTGAGTTGTATCGTGGTTACTCCTCACTCTTTGCCTAATATCCACTTATTAGTAAGTACATAGCATATGTGTTCTTTTGTGACTGAGTTACCTCACTCAGGATGATATTTTCTAGATAATCCATTTGCCTGTGAATTTCATGAAGTCATTGTTTTTAATAGCTGAGGAGTACTCCATTGTGTAAATGTAAATCTGCGTTGTTTCCAGTTTCTGGCTATTATAAATATGGCTACTATGAACATAGTGGAGCATGTGTCCTTATTACATGTTGGAGCATCTTTTGGGTATATGTCCAGGAGTGGTATTGCTGGGTCCTCATGTAGTACTATGTCCAATTTTCTGAGGAACTGCCAGACTGATTTCTAGAGTTATACTAGCTTGCAATCATAACAGCAATCAAGGAATGTTCCTCTTTCTCCACACCCTCCCCAGCATCTGCTGTCACCTGAGATTTTGATCTTAGCCATTCTGACTGGTGAGAGGTAGAATCTCAGGGTCATTTTGATTTGCATTTCCCTCATGATTAAGGATGTTGAACATTTCTTTAGGTGCTTCTCAGCCATGCAAGATTCCTCAATTGAGAATTATTTATTTAGCTCTGTTCTCCATTTTCTTTTTAATAGAATTATTTGGTTCTCTGGAATCTAACTTCCTGGGTTCTTTGTATATCTTGGATATTAGCCCTCTATAAGATGTAGGATTGGTAAAGATCTTTTCCCAATGTGTTGGTTGCTGTTTTGTTCTATTGACTTATAAAGTGTCCTTTGCCTTACAAAGCTTTGCAATTTTATGAGGTTCCATTTGTGGATTCTTGGGAGAGATGACTCAGTGGTTAAGAGCACTGAGTGATCTTCTAGAGGTCCTGAGTTCAATTCCCAGGAACCACACAATGGCTCATAGCCATCTGTAATGGGATCCAATGCCCTCTTCTGGTGTGTCTAAAGACAACTACAGTGTACTCTTATATGTAAAATAGATATAAATGCCTGTTCTTAAAAAACACATTTCATTCTTTTAAAACAGCTGTTTTGGTTAGGGTTTTACTGCTGTGAACAGATACCATGACCAAGGCAAGTCTTATACAAAACAACATTTACTTGGGGCTGGCTTACAGGTTCAGAGGTTCAGTCCATTATCATCAAGGTGAGAGCATGGCAGTATCCAGGCAGGCATAGCACAGGAAGAGCTGAGAGTTCTGTCTTCATCCAAAGGCTGCTAGTGAAAGACTGACTTCCAGGCAACTAGGGTGAGGATTTTATACCCACACCCACAGTGACACACCCATTCCAACCAGGTCACACCTATTCCAACAAGGCCACACCTTCAGATGGTGCCACTCCCTGGTCCAAGGATATACAAACCATCACAACAGCTAAGCAATATTCTATTGTATAAATGTCTGCATTTTCTTTATCCATTAATCTGTTGAAAGATATCTAAGTTGTTTCCAATTTCTAGTTATTTTAGATAGAGTAGCAATGAGCATAGTTGAGAAAGTGTCTTTGTTTTAGGATAAATCATAATTTGGGTATATACCTAAGAGTGATATAGCTGGATCTTGAGGTAGATCCATCTTCCTGGGGAACTGCCTCACACACTGATTTCCAAAAAGGTTATGAAAGTTTGCATTCCCACCAGCACTGGATGAGTTCTCTTCTTCCTTCACATCAGCCCCGCCATGAGCATTTACTTTACTGATTTTAGTTATTCTAAGGAACAGAAGATGGAATCACAGAGTAGTTTTGATTTACATATCCCCGATGACTAACAATGTTGAACGTTTCTTTAAGTGTTTCTTAGCCATTTTAGTTTCCTATCTTGAGAATTCTGTTTAGATCTCTACCCATTTTTTAATTGTTTTTTTCCCCTTGATAGCTAGTTTGTTAGTTCTTTATAAAGTTCTCTCATTAGCTCTCTATTTGATATGGAATTGGTAAAAATATTTTCTCATCTCATAAGCTGCTGCTTTTTCCAAATGATGATATCCTTTGCCATGAAGAAGTTTCTCAGTTACATGAAGTCCCATTTATTAATTTCTGACCTTAGTGCCTGTGCTAATAGTGTTCTGTTCAGAAATATTTTTTCTGTGCCAATGAGCTCAAGGCTATTCCATGTTTTCTCTTCTATCAGGTTCAGTGTTTCTGGTTTTATGCTGAGGTCTTTGATCCATTTGGAGTTGATTTTTGTGCAGGGTGATGAGCATAGATATCTATTTGGAATCTTCTACATCAGTTGTCCAGTTTGACCAGCACCATTTATTGAAGATGCTGTCTTTTTCCCATTATCTATTTGTTGCTTCTTTAACAAAAACCAGGTGTGGGTTTATGACTGGATATTCAAATCAACTTCATTAATCAATATGTCTGTTGTTGTGCCTACTCTTGTAGGGTTGCTATGCTCTACAAGAGATCATGCCCTGACTATTATTGTGTTTAAAAGTTACAGTCCCATAATCTGTGTTTGAGATGATTGAAATTCTAGGTGCTGATATCTTGTCTTTATTGGGTGGCTATTTTGTTCTTTAATTTTTGTTGCTTTTTCTGGTCCTTAGGAAGGTATAGCCGCTGGAGGTTAGAGGTTTAATGGGGATGGCCTAAAAGTAGGGCTTGAGGAGATCTATGGAGGTGAAGAAGGCAGGATGTTCTTTTACCATCTGCTCAGTTCCCTGAGAATGAGGTAAAAGAATGAGAAGAGACCATAAGAGGGTAGTGTGCTACAGAGCAGGGGATGGGACTAGGGACTGGGTATGGAGAAGAGGAGGGAGAGTAAAGGTAAGAGGCTCACCCACCTGCTCCACTTGCAGGAGTGGCCAGTGGGCTTCCAGGGAAAGCCTGCTGGAGTTTAGATTTGAGCTGCAGGTGCCTGTGTACACTTCATGCTATACAGGGAAGTATGCAGATGGACAGTGGGAAATCCATGACCTTCCTGAAGGATGCCAGAAATAAGGTATGATTCTTATGGAAGCTCTACAGTGCAGACCCTGAGGGCCTGGCAGATTCTAATACACTTTGTAAGGTAGCAAAACCAGATGGAGGCACCATGGGAAAGAGGAGACAAGGACTGTTGGGAGTTTAAGGACAGCTTGGGCTCTATAGTGAGTTCCAGGTAAGCACAGCAGAGAGGAAAATCCTGTCTCAACAAATAAAAGAAAAGAGATAATAAATACAATAAATGCACAAAACAAAACAAAACAAAACAAAACCACAACTATTCTTTCAGGATATCATTGAGTAGAAAAATAACTGACATTTTTTTTTCTGTTTGCAATAGAAAGGAAATTACTCTTTATATAATAACTATCTTTAAATGATATGCTGTAAATAGCTTCCAGATCAGAAAAATCAATAGAGAAGGAAGTGATCTAATTTTTTTTAATAGTCTAAAGCAAGCCATCCATCAAAGAATGAAGGAAGCAAGTAGAGGAGAAAAAAAACATAGCTGAACTCTACAGTCAATCTCATTTGCATGCTAGTAAAAAACGCTTATGCAAATGAGCATGGAGGAATAACTTAATAAGATTTCAGTCTTTGTTATGAGAAACTAAAGACCCAGAAATGCAGAAAATATGCCCATGATATAAGTGGCAGACGTCTTTCTTTTTTATTTTTTTTTTATTTTAATTCAGCAAGCTGATATGATAGTACATATCTGTTAGGTCTCAAACCTTGGGACAAGTGGCTGATGTGCTTATTTAACATATCAAAGCAGATCTGGTCACCAGATTCTCCTGTCATCCCTCAGTCCATCCTGTTACAAAGTCCTCCTGGCTGGCATACCCCACTCGCTACCCTAACATTTCCAGCCCAGATAAGTAGTCTGGGCTGCCCTTCTGCCGGCTGCCCTTTCCCCTCAGAGGCTCTTCCCTGTGTAATTCAGCCATTTTGGTTACCCAGCCCTCTTTTGCCTTTTGCATTCTTGGCTTCTGCACCAGGTTTCCTTCTCTCTGGAAGCTTCCAGATGTTTTTGCCCTCCCCCCCCCCAACTATGTTCTCCCTTTTATCTACAATAAACTTTCTCCTCCACCATACCTAGGCACAGTCATGTCCTTTCCTTTTCATTTATTTATTTATTTATTTATTTATTTATTTTTATTTTCATTTAGCACCCACCCTAATTAGAAAGATAAAGGACACATTGTGCAAATCAGCAAATGCCTGGGATCAGGTACTGTGTTAGCTGTGGTTATGTCCCTGCTCATGAATTTTGGTGGCTTCATCTTCTCTTAGGATTTGAAATCATGCATCAGAGGAATCCAAACTTCCTCTGGAAGTCCCTTACCACATTAGAGCTGCCTGTGTATTTCCTTCTGCACAGGTCTGAGCTCAGAGGTCCAACCCAGAGATTCCATTCTTCTTTTTTTTTTTTTTTTTTTGATTTTTAATATTTTTATTACATATTTTCCTCAATTACATATCCAATGGCAAGATTTTGCTGAAAGGACCCAAATATAGCTGTCTCTTGTGAGACGATGCCGGGGCCTAGCAAACACAGGAGTGGATGTTCACAGTCAGCTATTGGATGTATCACAGGGCTCCCAATGGAGAAGATTCCATTCTTCTAAGCTGCACAGGCACCAACCTACTCTCTTTCTCAACTGGCTATTACAGCCTTCCTTCATGGTTTTGAGGCTAAAATCTTAAAAGTGCCTTGCACCCTCTTATCCACAGCTCCTCTGTCTGGTTTTGCTACCTGATAAAATGTATTAGAATCTGTCAGACCCTTAGGTTCTGGAACTTCCATAAGGATCATGGCTCTGCTTCTGGCATCCTTCAGGAAGGTCATGGATTTAATCTGTCCGCACTGTATTGTCTATAGCATAAAGTGTAAATAAGAACATTGTCACAGCTGATAATGAGGTCATTGTTTCACAATCACCTGCCCTGATACTGTACCCAGCCAAAAGGTCAAAATACTTAACATACCCAGAGAGGTCCCTTTTCTTTTGTCCCCTCTTCCTCCTTACCACCTTCCCCTTGCCCTCATTTCTTCTCTGATCTTATGAGATCTCTCTCTCTCTCTCTCTCTGTCTCTCTGTCTCTCTGTCTCTCTGTCTCTCTGTCTCTCTCTCTCTCTCTCTCTCTCTCTCTCTGTCTCTCTCTGTCTCTCTATCTCTCTCTCTGTCTCTCTCTCTGTCTCTCTCTCTTTCTCCCCTTCCCTCTGTCCCTCCCTTCTCTCCTTCCCTCTCCCGGTTGCTTTGGATTCTTGGGTCTTCTTCAGGATGGAAGTCTTCTGTATTGGATTTTTGTCTGGTGGAGTGGACCCACCCCCTTAGTCCCATGTGACTGTTTCAGGGCTCTTGGTTTCCTCAGGTCTCTCTCTGTACATACCTCATCTTGCCACATGGTTTGTCTCCCCCACCCCAGGCCTGAGAGTCTCCCCTCTCCCCCATCCCCATTTCATTCTCATCATATACTAGAATGTGGTATTCTTTGTTTCTTCTTGTTGTTGTGCAGTTCAGTTGCAACACAAACAATGATGACTACTTATATAATTCAACGACTTCTTCCATGGTCTCAGAGATGGACTTTGTATACTGCTGGAATTCTACAAATACAGAGTTGCTCAACTACTTTGAAGAAAAACTGACTTTTAGACAGAGAGGGGGGGGGGTAGCCAATTTCATTAGTCATCAATAGTCACAATTAACCAGACATGTTGCACCTATTCTTTGTCTATACACATATCATGTGTACTGTTGGGGAATTGTCAAAGATGTTAAGGGTCTTGGTGCATTATTACAAGACTAGAAGTAGAGTCACAGGGAGGGCAGGGTTGCTAAGTGTTTGTTAATGAGTAATTCCATGTCTCTGAAGCCTCTTCGATGGCCATTCTAGAATATCCAGTGTAGTGTGTATTCTATTATGAGAGAGAAGAAAGAGAGAGAGAGACCTTGACCAACTGTGCTATAATGGAAGGAAGGAAAATAAGCATACCCCTGGACCTTTGAAGTAATTAATGGGGATGGAGAGATGGCTCAGTAGTTAAGAGTGCACATTACATTTGCAGAGGACCAAAGTTCTTTTTCTAGTCCCCACATCTACACCTGTACTCTACCTATTACTCCAGCTCCAGGAGATCTGACATCCTCTTCTGGCCTCTGCAAGCACCTTAAATCTATGTGCATGCACAGGAACACACATTTATTCACATACATTAAAAAAAAAAAACCTGATCTTAAAGTAAATTAAGAGGCTCTCTACTTTCACCCATGGAGATTCCCAATTCCCAATGTAAAGTTGAACTGAGAATGGTGTAGGCACATCCAGTTTATGTGATTCCATCTGCATGGTTTCCATTAAACACATGGGTGTTCTGGGGACTCATGGATCTGTACACACTAGCACACATGGGAATATTAAAAGTATAAACGAAATTATCACAACATACAGGGAGGGGTATTGGGACACGCAGGTAATTGGCTAGTAATAGTATACAGGAGATATATAGGTATAGTCGTAAAATTTTATTTTTAAAAAGTGTAGAAACAGGCAGGACAAATTATTGAGAAGATAAATGCTGAGAAATAGATTCTACCATATTTTGTTCTTTATATATATTATTCTGTACCAAAGTACACTACATATTTTATTTCTTTACCCATGTGAGATGTGCCAATCCTTTGTATATATAATATGTGGAAAATGATATAGTGGAGATTCATATATAGCTCTAGGTAGGTCAGCTACCAAGATTATGTTTGTAGCAAAATCCATGCGCAATAACCAGTAAATGAAAACCTATAAAAACTCGCTGGGGGAAAAGCCTTTTGCTGGCATTTTAGCTAACTTCTTCTATTTGTCCGTTGTCATTGCAAGCTTCCTCGAGCATAAAGATGGTTCTGGGAAATACCTGAAAGTCTAATATAAGTGCACTAAAGATGTTATAAAGAAGAGAATTTATATTGGAATGTTCTGCTTTCGTGTTGTCTCAAATAATGTACTAACTCTGAAGATAAAATTTATCCAAACAACATCAGAACAGACTGTTCAGAGACTTCTGCAAGCCTTTCTCCTGATGTGTGTGCTGCCACCAAGTGTCCAGACCAACAATAATAAGCTAGTGTGAGGAGTTTGTTTGGTGTGTGTGCTCTGGCTGGAGTTTTGAAAATGGTCTAGCAGTCTTGGGATGAAACATGTGTCTTTGGCGAGCAGTTTAGCCTATAGCTTGGCTCTCTACAGTGGTGACTGATGTGTTTGTACCCTGTTCCATTTTGAACTGCTGGGACCCTCATTCTTCTTTGTCAGGAGCCTGGAGAACACATTTGGTTCAGATGTTAAGTGGGTTAGCAGTCAGTACAACCTT
This sequence comes from Mus caroli, assembly GCF_978045245.1. Taxonomy (NCBI): domain Eukaryota; kingdom Metazoa; phylum Chordata; class Mammalia; order Rodentia; family Muridae; genus Mus; species Mus caroli. The sequence goes on along the minus strand of NW_028227265.1, from coordinate 111,443,353 downwards.
GGCTAGGATGATTCCCTCTGTGGAGGGGAAGTGTGATTCTCACTGAACACAGAAGCTCTGCTGTTTCTTGCAGCCTCCATTTCATTGTGTTTGACACTGAAACGGCGCATGACATCCTCAAGGTCTGGGATGGCCCGGTAGACAGCAACATCCTGCTGAAGGAGTGGAGCGGTTCAGCCCTACCTGAGGACATCCACAGCACCTTCAACTCACTCACCCTGCAGTTCGACAGTGACTTCTTCATCAGCAAGTCCGGCTTCTCCATCCAGTTCTCCAGTAGGTGCAAACATGGGTTTCTTGTTTGAACACCAGGGCTTACCAAGGACACAGAACTCTGTTCATATGCGAGTGAACAATATTTCCTTAGAATAAATTGAGTCTTGGAAAGGATGTATTATAAAGGAGAAAAGTTTTTTTTTTTCTTTTTAATTAAGGAGGGGAAAGACTTCTTGTCTCTGGCTGGGTTCATAATCGAGGTCCCTAAGACAAAAGAGAAACAAACAGGATGCATGCATTGCCAGCTTAGTATTGGTTTTGTATGAGCTGGGAGCCTAAGGAAAGAAGGCATAGCTTGGGAGGAAGCCGGTATGAGAGCAAAGGGTATGGTTGAATAGTGGTTGAGGTGAATCCTGTGAGCCCAGCTGGGTTAGTCTTCTCTACAACACTGCATGCCTTCCTCTGCCTGTCAGAAAAACTGTTTTGGCAGGAGAGTTATGTGACTAACCTTACAGGAATCTTATGTGAGTGCTTCAAGAGATACAGAGGCAGGAGTTCACAGAGGTTCTTTTCTCAAATGCTAGAGGCTGTACTTAATGGTAGTGTTCTTAGTTCATCATTGTCAAGAGAACAATTGGCTTAGGGATGAGTATGTTACCAGGTAGGGATACTGGAAGGAAAAGAAGGACATGATAGTTTTCACCTGGGCAGTGACTGGAAAGCAGATGTTCTCAGTATGGAGAAAGTGTGCTTTGTGTCTGGGCTTCTCCCAAGCCTGGCTTTGACTCTGGCTTCCCTGATTTCCTCTTAAGCCTGAATGAGACTTCAGGTACAGCTGACAAGGGTTAGGAAATGCTCTGCTTTCCACTTCCCACGTGTCTGCATCCTTCCTCAAGCTAAGGCTTGGCATCACTCATAGAGTAGCCTCTGGCGAACTATTACTGAGAGGCACATTCCTGTACTTGAATTCTTGGGTACTTAAGATAGGCAAATCCACACTGCCCAGTTTGAATTCCATTCAAAAGAATTACTTCCTCAGAAGGACTGGATTGATGCACACTGTGGCAGTTCAACCTTTTAGTACCTCCCAAAGAGCATCAGATAAAGGTGCTATGTAATTTGATAACATACAAAGACAGCAAAAGGAGTTTTCCTAATAGACATGTGCCCACAAACTTGGCTTTGGCAAGTTGGTAGAGTGACCTGTTTAGGATTTACATAACAAAATTGTCTAAGGTCAAGTTAGTGCTTTAAGGGGTCATCTATGAAATTCAGGTTTCGGAATTTGCAGTTTCTTACTCTGGTGTCCCTCTGATTTGAGGTGGCAGTTCACAAACACGTATCTCCATTTTATTTTGATTATTATTTTCTTTCTTTCTTTTGTGTTATTTGTTTGTTTGCTTGCTTGCTTGCTTGCTTGTTTTGAGACAATGTCTTAAACATGACCTTGAACTTCTGATCTTCCTGCCTCTACCTCCCTACTGTTATGATTTCGGGTATGAGTTTATGTGGTACTGGGGATTAAAGGGAGCATTTCATGCATGATAGGCACATATTTTACAGACAGAGCCACATCTTGGCAGTGGAATCTGTCTGAAGAAGCTCCAATACGGTGCCCATCCTAGCTTGGAAACAAAAAATAAAAGAAAGAAAAAAAAAGAGAGGGGAGCAGGGAGGAAGGGAGGAAGGAAGGGAGGATAAAAGAGAGGGAGGGAGGAAGGGAAGAAGGTAGGTAGGCCAGTCCTTTAGTTTGGTATTATGCACTTTGGCTTTCTGTTGTATAAAAGCATCCTTTGCTTTTGGGATGTGCAGTAAACCAGTTGGTAATTGGTACACTTTATTTAGGAAACAGAAAGGTTCACAGGGTCAGAGGTGATGTGCTCTGCCTTTTCCCTTCTCTATATACCCAGGCTTTACATTTTCAACAGACTTTGTTTTCTACAGGATTTTTAAGCTCAATGAAAAATTAAAGAGAAAGCTCAGTGTTCTCGTATACTTCCTTCCCCTCAGCTCCCGGCTTTCCCGCTGTCCATCTGGAGAGAGGCACTTTGTCAGTCTATGAGCTCAACTGATAAGTCATTGTCACCCAGCACCCCATTTTATGTCAGCACTTGCTCTGTCTGTTGTCAGAGGTTAGACCAGGGGTAAATACACATAGCCACCATCACAGTGTCATTCCAAATAGTAACTTCCTTGTGGCTGGACATGAACTCTCTACTCTCCACCTTCTTGCCACACTCCATTCCCCGGACATCCCTGACCACCTCTCACTATGAATTTGCCTTTCTCAACTGTGGCACAGCTGCAGTTGTGCATCACATGGCCTTTTCCCATGGGGCCTCTTCCTCTTTGCAGCACACAGTTAAATTTCATCCATGTCTTTTCAAGGTGGAGGATCACACTTTAAGATGTGAAACCAATCCATTATGGGAAGACTTTGAGTCTAGGTATTCGTCACCCACCAAAATGAAGGATGTCTCAACAACTTTCAAGTTTGGGCAACTATGAATATGGCTGCTGGAAACTTCTATGTTCAGGTTTTAGATGGACATAAATTTTCAGTGCAGTTAGTTCGGTAAATATCTCGGTGCTCGTTCACATGGTCTGGGGAGACTTTACATGATAACACACCTTCTCTCAGGTTTTAAAAATGTTTCCACTTAAAAAAAGTATTATACCTAAAAGCCCTAATTTTTCTACATTCGTTCATGATTCATATTTAATAAATATGTTCCTACTTTCGGGTTAAAAAAAGAAATAGACAACTTTTGAACATCAAAGATACTTTTCCTCCCTCCATATAATAATTTAACATAATGCTAGGAATAGGATGGTAAAAATACAGCTGCGGACATTTATAGGGAAAAGAAACTTTATAATATCATTTCACAGTATTCCCATGTGTATTATTTTGCAATGTGTAGAATTATAGACAGTGTTATCAAGGTGTTATCAAGTCCATATGATTTAGCATAGTCCTTACATATCTTCTGATCATACTGTTCTGGTCAGTAAACCTCCAGGTGTATCATGCATGTGGATAAATGTCATGTTGGATATTCACTTTCTCTCTCTCTCTCTCTCTCTCTCTCTCTCTCTCTCTCTCTCTCCAATTGGTTTTGTTTTAGGTAGGATATCACCATGTCATTCTGGCTAGCCCATAACAAGCCATCTTCCTGCTTCTGCCTCTTTGTACTGGGATTAAAGGTGCTTCCACATCTAGTATCAGACTTTTTCTAGATAGCATATTCAAGGCTGTAGAAAGGAAAAGAAACATCCGGACATAAAGCATGCTATGAACTGTGACCTAGGAATTTTGGCCTTCTTCTTTGGCTTGGGATAAGAGGAGTATGACTCTCTGTCTCTATGCTTGTGGCTTTGTTGGCTTAGAATAGCAGAGAAAGTGGCCATTTTCAAAGCTTCATTGCTGAAAGAGAACAGTGTGGTTTTCAGGTATTGGGATAGCACAGCAGGGTGAGGATAACACTGAAAGGTAGGCATAGCATAGGGTGCACAGGAGCAACATCTACCTAGGAGAACAGATACAGCACAAGACGACAGGGCACACAAAGGGGAAGCACAGGCTCTTGTCTGCAACCATAATAGAGGAAGAATGAGGGATCCAGAAAAGATAGGGAATCTACAAGACCAACAGAGTCAGATAACCTGGGTTCTTGGAGGCTCCCAGAGACTGAACCACCAACCAAAGAGTATACATGTGCTGGACATAGGCCATCCACACATATGTAGTAGATATACAGCTTGGTCTTCATATGAGTCCCTCAACTAGAGGGGTAGTATTCCTGACTCTGTCACCTGTCTGTGGATCCTGTTCCCCTAACTCTACTGCCTTGTCCAGCCCCAGTGAGAGAGGGTGTGCCTAGACCTGTAGTGACTTCATGTGCCAAGGTGTGTTGATTCCCTGGGAGGTGTCAGAAGAGAAGGGGAGGGAGGAAAGAAGAAGGAGGAAGGGGGAAAGGGGAAGAGGCTGTGCAAAGGAAGTCCGGGGAGGCTGAAATAGGGATATAAAGTGAATTAACTAATTGATTAATTAAATTAATAATGAGTTAATTAATTGATTGATTGATTGATTTAATTAATTAATTAACTGGAAAAAAGGAAAGCACATGCAACCACATCAGAACAAAACCAACAAACAGGGAGTTAGAGCAAGCGTGGGAAATATAAGATATATAGGCCAGGCATACAAAGGGTCAGAACTCATTGGTGAATAGCAGCATATATCTAACAGCCCAAGCATGAAATGAGGTGGGTCTTCTTACTACAGGCTTTGAAAGTGATGTGGGCTTGTAAGTAAGACTACAAGCCAGGAGCTACCTCATTTTGGGCCTGTGTAAAAGACAGTCAAAATGAAAACATTCACACAGATGCAAAACGAAAGAAGCAAACAAACAAAACAAAACCTCAGTTCCAATGAAGGACAGGTGAGCAAGATTCATAAATCCACAAAGGATAGAAAATGCCACATAGAAACTGCAGTGCACAGTAAGAAGTAGGGTAGAAGTAGAAGCAGATGCAGCCATGTTTTGGGCAGAGGAGGGGAAGCAAAAGCCATTTCTAACATCAGTTAGGTTCTCCTTGCTCTGTGTCTTGGGTTGCAGAGAAGATCTCTAAATAAAACAGAAGAAAGGTTGAGATCAACAACCATACAAGTTGCAACACAGAAACATACAACATGAGAATACCAGGCTTCATGAAGAAATGATTCTTCTAAAAGACTCTAACTCCTCAGCTACTATAGGCAAGGATCCCAACATAGGGAAAATACCAGATGCAAGTCTCAAAAAGCCTTCTGTGGACAAGATGCATTCAACACAGGGCCCAGAGAGAAAGATCAATAACAAAGGAAAATTCAAAGAACTCAACAACGTGATAATATTTTTAAAAAATCAAATAGAATCTTTGGAACAAAAAATTCTTATGACATAAGTAATAAACATTTCTTGAAAAATGATCAAGAAGAAAGAACACCAGGGTTGGACTATACTCAACACTCATAAGAATCAAATAGGTAAGCACACTCCTAATATCTAAGAACTCAGAGACATGATCAAGACATGGAATTTGAGAATCCATAGTCCAGAATGAGCTAACAGAAACACTAAAGATGTAAAGAACCTATTCAATGAAATCCTCCAAATCTGGAAAAAGAATTGTATATCCAAATATCCCAAACAGCTATGACAAGAGGAGAATTTCTCCCCCCAGATTATAGTTAAGATCTAAAAAGTACAACACAAAGAAACATTAAAAACAACAAGAGAGAAATCACCACCTCACCTACAAAGGTGGAAACTTCAGGTTAAAAACATCATCAACTAGGGAAGCATGGGATGATCCAATTCAGGCCTCAAAAGAAAGTAGCTGCCAGCCAAGATTGCTGTATCTAAGAGAGCTTATAAAATTGATGGAGAAATAAGACCATTTAAAAATTAGCATAAGCTCCAGCAATTCATGATCCTCAAACCAGCACTGCAAAAGATGCTTGAGGGAAGGAATACTATCCATAGAGGAAGGAGACAGTCTCAAGTATTTGAGCATAGGAAAGAATAAATTTTATGAATGGAATGTCTGAGCAAATGAGAACAGGACAGAATCTATCATGTCCAGCATAGTAACTCAGCAGAGCCATAAGAAGCTAAAGACATATTGTGCTATGAACATAGTGGAGCATGTGTCCTTCTTACCGGTTGGGACATCTTCTGGATATATGCCCAGGAGAGGTATTGCTGGATCCTCTGGTAGTACTATGTCCAATTTTCTAAGAAACTGCCAGACTGATTTCCAGAGTGGTTGTACAAGCTTGCAATCCCACCAACAATGGAGGAGTGTTCCTCTTTCTCCACATCCTCGCCAGCATCTGCTGTCACCTGAATATTTGATCTTAGCCATTCTGCCTGGTGTGAGGTGGAATCTCAGGGTTGTTTTGATTTGCATTTCCCTGATGATTAAGGATGTTGAACATTTTTTTCAGGTGCTTCTCTGCCATTCGGTATTCCTCAGGTGAGGGGGCCTAAAAAACACAGAAGTGGATGCTCACAGTCAGCTATTGGATGGATCACAGGGCTTCCAATGGAGAAGCTAGAGAAAGTACCCAAGGAGCTAAAGGGATCTGCAACCTTATAGGTGGAACAAAATTATGAACATTATGAACTCCAGTACCCCGGAGCTCTTGACTCTAGCTGCATATGTATCAGAAGATGGCCTAGTCGGCCATCACTGCAAAGAGAGGCCCATTGGACATGCAAACTTTATATGCCCCAGTACAGAGGAATGCCAGGGCCAAAACATGGGAATGGGTGGGTAGGGAAATGGGGGGGAGGGTATGGGGGACTTTTGGAATAGCATTGGAAATGTAATTGAGGAAAATATATAATAAAAAAATATTTAAAAAAAAGAAGTACAAGAGAAAAATGAAAAAAAAAAAAAGAAGCTAAAGACAAATAATCTGACCATGTTAGTCAGGTCCTCTAAAGGAATAAGACTGCTAGAGTGAACTATACATTCAAGGGATATTTTAGTAGACTGGCTTCCATGACATGGCCCAGATAGCCCAACAATTGTCATCTTACACTGGCAAGGTTGGAGGTATGGTAGTTGATCAGTATTTGAGGCAGCAGTTCTAATTTGGTACTGATTTCTTGGGAGACTCCTGGAGTGCCTCTGATCATTGGGATACCTTGGAAGATCTACCTTGATCTAGACTACCTTGGAAGCCCAAACGGCTGTTTCTAGTATCAGTGAAGGGATACAGAAGCCTCAAAATAACTGAAGCTTCCAGAAGGAGAGATAATTAGGCAAAAAAAAACAGTGGTTTTGTCCATTTTCTTTTATCTGGGCTGCTTCCAGAAGGTTTTATCCACACTTGTAGTAGGTCTTCCCTATTCAAATAATCTAATCAAGAAAAATCCCTCATAGGAACCCTGATGTTTTAATAGTTACTATATCTTCTTGATGCATTCTTTGTCCCTTCTGAGTAATGTTGATTTGAAATCAACTTCAGCCGATGTCAGAAATGGCTATAACGGATTGTTGTTGGTTTAGTCTTCCATTCTTTGACTATCATTCTGCAGGTGCCTAACAGTGGGTTATGCTTCCTGGGAACAATAGATATTTGATCTTGTTATTGAGTTGAAGTCTGCATCTCTTTATTGAGCCAAGGCCAGAAGAATAATCCATAGAGCCAATCAAGCACTGAGATGATACTTTGAAAAATAAGACTGAAAATTTCCTAGCAAAAATAACAAGAAGAAAGGCAGAAAACATCAATGTTAATACAAAATCACAGTGGAAAACAGGGATGTTACTACAGATGCCAATAAAATCCAAAGAATCTCTAGGGAGCAATTTGAAAACTTATATTCAAAACACTAGACAACCTAGGCTCCATGAATGCCTGTCTAGACACATAGGACTTACCTAAATTAAACCAAGATTATATAAATAGATGAAACAGAAGGTTATAAATCAGCAAGAATGAAGCAGTAATTAAAAGTCTCCTCACAAAGAAAAGCCCAAGGCCAGATGGATTCCTTGATGAGCTTCAAGAAGACCTTACTTATACAGTGCTACTTATGCTGCTCCAGAGTAGAAAGGGAAGGAACACAACCACCCTCAGATTAGCATCGTGCTAACACCTCACCTGGATAAGGCCACAGCAACAAAAAATGTAAGCTAATAAGTAATGTACCTAAAGTACACAGATATGGAAATTCTTGTTAAAAGTCTTGCAGATCAAATTCAAGAACACATTAAGGTCATGCACCACAACCAAATTGATTTTGTTCCAAAGATATAAGGGTGGTTACACAGAGAGAAAGCAGTAGTTATACTTCATCAGATGTGCACTTCAGGGCAGAAGCGTCATGATCATTTCAGTCAGTGCAGAAAAGGTCTTTGACATTCAGCATCCATTCCTGATGAAAGCACTGAAGAAACTGGCAATAGAAGGAACAAGCACCCTCATAAGATAGGCTGAGTTGGATAGCATTGTATGAAATGGGAGATACAAATGGAAAACAAGGCTGCCCACTCTACTCTTATTCAGTATAGTGCTCAATGTCTTAGTTAAACATGAATGAGAAAAAAAGCCAAAAAGATAGAAATAGAAAATTAAGAATTCAAATTACCCAAATTTGTAGATAACAGGGTCTAACATTAAAAGACTACAAACCGCTGTTAATGAAAAACACTCTCACTAAAACTAATACAGAGAATCGATAGCTCCTCTGTGCACTAATAACCGAATTGCCAAGAAAGAAATTAGGAAACAGTCTCGTTCACAATAGTTTTAACAACATCTATAAAGTACAGTCAATGTAACCATGGGGGATGAAAGACTTCTACAATGAAAACACTAAGACAGTGAAGAAAGAAAGGGAAGGGCATACTAGACTATGGGTGGACTGCTAATGACCATGAATGGGCAGAATAACTACTGTGACAATTGCCACATGTCTAAGGAGATCCGCATGGTTACTGTGTTTCCCACCAAAATTCCAATGATAGGCCCACAGAAATAGAAAAGTCAAAACTAAAATTCAAAAGGAAGAACAAGAGGCACTTAGTAGCTAAAGGAGTCTTTAGTAGAAAAAGTGATGATGGAGACAGCACATTAGCGTCATGATCTCAAACTATATTACAGAGCCATGGTAACAAAACAGCATGGTGTGAGCATAGAAACAGACCAGACCAAAGGCTATAGAATAGTAAAGAGGACCAAGACATAAACACAGCTACAATCATTCCATTTTTGAAAATAGTATCAAACATTTGCGCCAAAGAAGAAAGAGCCTATTAAACAGAAGGTGCTAGGAATGTGGTAGATTAAAAATAGATCTGTACCTCTCAGTCTATATAGAAATCAACCCAAAATTCATCAAAGACCTTAGCTAAAATATATGAAGCATAAGATTTCATGGCATAAGCAAAGACTGTGTAAATGTGACCCCAGTAGCCTAGGAGTTAGTCTCATGAATTGACAAATGGGATTACATGAAATTAAAGAGTTTGCCTAGCAAGGAAAAAGTCAGCAGAATGAAGAAATAGCACTTAGAACAGGGATAACATCTTGGCCAACTACACATCACATCAAAAGAACTATAGCTTTCTTAAGAGTGTAGCATAGAATCTTAAGACTTGTTTGATAGATATTGTTTGTTTGTTGTTTGTTTGTTTTTTTAATCTCCTACCTGAGTCATATGGAAGTGGAGGTACTAAACCACCCATGTTTTCCCAGAAGAATCCATCAGAGAGAATTAACAAGCACATATTTTTAGGCTATACAGGTGTTTATGTCATTTTCTTAATACATAATTGAGATATAATGTATGTTAGCCAAATCATTCTTTTAAATTTTGCAGCTCAGTGAATTTCAGTATACTTAAAGCATACAGTCAGGATGACTACATGCAACACAGTGTCTATTGGTCCTCCTCACTGATCTCCTTTTATTACCTAATGATCAATAGAATTGTATTTTTTACATATCAACTGGAATCGTTCAATCTGTGATGTGTTGTGCTTTGCCTTTCATTTTGTACAATGTATTTTTTTTGACTCACCTCTGTTTTAGAATAAATCAGTATTTTATCCCTCTCTAGATTTGAAGAAACAAAGAGAACTGCATTCTTTTAAAATCCATTTAAAAATATAAGCTAATGAACTAAACTGCTCTCTGAAGAAGATATGCTTAAAATGTGTTCAATATTCCTAGTTCTCAGAGAAATACAGAATACAACCTCTTTGGGTCTCCATCTCACCTTAGGATGGCTAATGTTGAAGGACTTTTATGTGTGGTGTATCCATTCCATCTCCTGCAGATGAGGGAACTCAGCCTCTCTCAGATGTCTCTCCAGATGCCTGAGAAATCCACACCCACATGCAGATTTAGTGGTGAGGAACCATCCCTGCACAGCTGTGAGGAAGGGCTTTCTCTCCCAGGCTGTTTCTTGCTGTGTCTCCTTGTCTGGGGAACTGAAGAACACATCCTGCTCTTCCACACAGGATATGCACCTTTGTTGGCCTTCCTCATGGTGTGGTCTCTTACTACTTTGTTTTATGCATCAGTGTCTACTATGTGGAGGCGAGCTGAAAACTCAGTGGGATGTTTTCCTTTTATAAACTTACTCATTCTTTTTTAAATGAGCATGAATTTTCCCATTAATAATTTTTAAAATTATCATTACTGGTCCTTTCCCCCTGCCTTAAAATAGTGCTAAGAGTCTAGGGCTCGGGCGGTAGAGTGCTTGCCTGGCATTCATGGAGGCCTGGGTTCATGTCGGCTCACTGTATAACTGAGCGTGATGTTGAATACCTGGGATTATAGCAACTGTAGGTGGAAATGGGAGGACTAGGAAGTTCAAGACCATTCTCTGTTACCTAGTGAATTTGAGAGCAACCTGAGTGACAGGAGCCCTATCTCAAAATAAAATAGAGTTGGACAGGATGGGATAGAATTAAGAAATAAAATAAAATACAAATATTGAGCTAGGAACATTGTCCTCTCCCCTGCCCCCAGCTGCTGCTGCTGCTGCCTCAGTGTATGAGTCAAGGCCCCAAAGGAAGCAGAAGGTGCCACATATTTCTTTACTTCATGTAAGACAAAATTCCCTCTTCAAGGAAATAAGCCATTAGTTCTGCGAAGATATTACCCATCAAATGTCCATTGTCCTGCCTGCTTAGCATAGCGTGTACAATGGGGACATACTGAGGGCTGCAATTACGCCCACTGTAATCAGCCAAGCACTTTCCATTACTGTGTAATTACCATTTAATCATGCACGAAACACAAGAAAATGGAGTTCGTTGCCCAAAACTGACCTTCCTTCATGAGTTAAGTCAACTTGGACTGTTGGACCATTTCTCCAGTGCCTGACTAGAGCCACCAGCTTTTGTAATCTAAGGAAATGGTGGGAGTAGCTTTGCAAGCTGGAACTCTGCTGGATCAATTTTGTGATGACTCAACGGCAGTGGCTGAGGGCTACGTGACTGGGGCTCTCTAATTTACTTTATTGAAAGATAATTTAATAGCCATGTTTTCACTTAAAAGTAATTGGTTGTTTACAACAGGGGGGAGCCTTTGGCCTTGCTAATTGCTGGATGGGGTAGGACTGTTTTATGGGCAAGAAACGGTTAGGAATCAGAGGCTTGCAAGCTGAATTTCCAGATAAAGATAGCCTGTAACAAGTGGCTTTGTAACCATGGTGTCTGTCTGCTTCCTCAGAACCTTCTAGAGTCTTGCAGAGAGCAGACCACACAGCAGCCCCTCCATTTCAATTATTCACAGAGTCCCTTCTCTCACCTGCCCTGGATATATGCATGTCTTCTCATGTGAGGAACTGCATGAGGCCAGCTGCTCTCTTTATTCATATTGTCATGGAGTTAGTACCTTCTTCACCTAGCTTAAACAAAGATACACAAGAGGTGTAGCTATAGTCTGTTCTGCTTTGTCAGTTTGTAAGATGCCAATTAATTAACTTTGCTTGGGCATCTGCAGATATCTTTAAAAGAGAACAGCGCCCACTCTGGACACTCTCCATGCCAATGGCCTAAATTTCCAACAAGGCTAATATCCCGGTCTGTGTTACACAGCTACCTTTATTCTAGTCTCCATCAAAAAGAAGATCAGTTCATGGTACTAACCCAGATCACACTGAGTTTGGCTTCAGGAAAGTCTTTTTTTTTTTTTTTTTAAATCTCAGAGTACAAATCAAACCAAGCTAATCTTGTATGGGAGATCCAGGTTGCCAGTTATGGTAGAATGTGACCCCCCTGCCCCCAGAAGAGATTATAAGTCGACTATATGTTCAAGTGGTGAACCCAGGTTCTCTCCTTTTCTGTCCTTACTCACACTCCATGTCCTGTTTCCAGGCTTTCAACCCTGCACAGTACCTTCTATGGGACTTCTTGTTCCCCTACCACCAAGTTCCTTCTGCCTGCTAGGGTGCTTACTTCCAAGTTGCACATAACTAGCGCTCCTATGAGGAAACCTCAGAGCGGTGGGAAACTGCTTCCTTATGAATGGCATCCTTCTCCTTCAGACAGTCATGATGATTATTCCTACAAACATGTTGATTGGTCCTTCTGTTCACAGAATATTGACCTGATTGATACCTAGACACCCATATTTACCACCTGTCTCCTGATGTCACCTGACACCTGATGGCATTTTGTCTTCACTTTTTCATCCAACACATGGCCTTGGGATAATTTCTCCTCATTCATTACTTTTCAGCTATTGCTTCTGATGATTCTATGGTTTTTCAAAGAGGGTGTTTGTTCTAAAAGTTACAGTTCTTAGCGAGCTCTGATTACCCAGGAATCCTCCCTTAATGAGACATATGTAGACTTGCAACTTAAAGGGGCTTGAAGACATTTCCCCCAGATTCATGCACATTTCTTATTCAAATGGTTAAAAATCACTGGGGATATAGGAATGGGTGATGTATTGGGTGAACATGAGACATACACATACTAGTAGTTTCTCACTAGTTGCAAAGAAAATAGGATGTGTGTGTGTGTGTGTGTGTGGTGTGTGTGGGTGTGTGTACAATTTAGCAGCATTGCAGTAGACACATAACTGTAAGTATAATAAAACCCACTTGCATTTACTATGAACTGTGTAAGAGCAGAGGAATCTCAGATGTAGATGCACACTGCTCATAGTTATGTAATCTTCAGACTAGGCAAAATGAGCCCACTCTTTGTAGCTGGGCATGGCTCCATTTGCGGCAGGCTGTAAACTCAAGAACGTATACCAGATTCCATTAGCATCTGTCTCCTAGTTAATTAGGCTAAATTAGGACTTAACACTCTTTTTACTGCTGCACAGTTTTAGCAAGCCTGCCCACAAAGGTGAGGACACAAAGGCACTTTGATGTGTTTCCTCCAAACACTGGATTGTGATTACTTATTCTCAGCTCTGGAGGCACGCTGACTCCAGGGAAGCATTTTGTGATAAACGATTCAGTCTGCGGTTCTCAAATTAGATTTCCCCCTCTCTTTGGCCTCCTGCTTCACAACACTCAATTCAAACAGACAACAGAGCGATTCTCCTGATGCTTGCTTGGCAGGACAGCCACAATCCCGCAGTTTTGACTAAGAAGCAGGAGGAGCAGTAAACGCCTGAATAGCATGTTGCTGTGCCAGGGTTACTGGGCTGGTGGATATTTGCATGCTGCTAGCAGCTAAGGTGATGGACCTCCTGACATTGTGAAGCAAGCACCTGTTTCCAGTGACACATAGGCAGATTTCAGGATGCTTAATGGAAGCCATTAATGATTTCCCCACCTCTAGTCCGCCTCTGTCAATAAAAGCACTGTTATTGCTTGCAGCAGCGAGGAAGCTGAGAATCAATTTAGCTATAATAAGAGACATGAATAAATGTTTTCAAGAGGGTCTTTGCATAGGAGTTAACATTTTCAATTGTTTTGATTTTATTTGTTATAAGGAAACTTAATCTAAAAAAAAATTGAACAAAGGACCTTGTAGTTCATGAATATGGAAATCTAATTTGAAGGCATTTAAAAGTTTAATTCCTATTGAACACAAAGCATTTAAAAATATGTTTAAATTGCATACAGATTTTAAACACCAAAAAACAAAGATATTTAACTTTCTAAAAGTTCTCTTTTTTTAATTTTTGATGTGATGAAATGAAAATTACTAACTACTTTTTGTCTCTGCATATTTATAGCTGCCCTTTTGTGAGATGCTTGCTTGAGTTTATAATGAGTATGGACTGTAAGCAATGCACAATGGTTCATATCTGTGAACATGGCATGGAAAACCCATTCAAAAAAAAAAAAACAGCTGATAATCGCTTGTGTCCCCATGTTTGATGTGATCTCATTTGATCAGCCACATTGTATCCTATGGAGAAGACACAACTGGATTTCTTTCCAAGAAGAGAAAGATAGTGACACACATGTTGAACTCTGATATATTCCATTTCCATGGCTTATTGGGAGTGTAGTGTTTGAGATAAATAAAGAGCTAATGTTACAATGTATAAATGATGACATTAGAATGTAACTATGAACCATGGTTAAATAAGAGGAAGATTATAAGGACAGTTACAAAAGGATAAATGACAGCTGGATTCCAAAGTAAAAACCGCTGTATATGTGTAGCGTGAGTGTACGGGGAGGGGAGTGAGAGAGCCTAGACTAACAGCTATATCAGCAACCTTCTGGAACTGTATATTCTCTCTTAATTATCTTGAAACTTGTTCACAGGATTCCTACTGGGTTCTTGCTTTTAATGAAATTTATATGACTGTACTATGAAATCAAAGTGTTTGATTTATTACTTGAAGATTTTTAGTTACAAAGCTTGATATACTTATCTGTATGGTAGATATACCGTGCAGCATATTTTCATCGACACTAAGTACATACCAATAGGCAAGACCACAGAAGCAAAGTCACAGAGTTAGAGCAATGGCTGAGCCACTAAGAACCTTTGCTGTTCTCACTGAGGACTAGAGTTCAGATCCAAGCATCTATACAGGGGCAGCTCACACAATCTGTAACTCCAGCTCTAAAAGATCCAATACCCTTTTTTTGCTTCTATGGATACCCAAAAACTTCCCTCAACCCCCTCAGAGAGAGAGAGAGAGAGAGAGAGAGAGAGAGAGAGAGAGAGAGAGAACTAAAACCCCAAACTCATACATATATACCCATACCCACCCATACCCTCACATACATACATACATACATACATACATGCATACATGCATACATGCATACATACATAAAAATAAAAAACAATTCTTAGAACAAACAGAAACAATATAATTTACCATGTGGAAGTATCAGCCCAAGTACTTCAGTAAGGACATGTTCTAAGTATGCTGAGCACTATTTGTACCAGCGTCTCTGTCCCTGTCTACACATGTATCTTAATACTTCCCTTTCTTCTCACAAGCTAAACACCTTCCTGTTCTAGGATGTTGTATACATCTGTCTAGGGAATCGTTGTCCTTTTACTTATTCATCTTGTCTTTCTTCCGGCTTACAGCACCAGCCTCCTGGGTAATAGGAACTGTGTTAACTGGAACAGGCTTTTGTGTGGTTTGATGTTCTTTAAATGCTTATTATCCAAAAGAAAGCAGCTACCATGACCTGCTGTGAGCAGTGCTTGTGTCTCTTCAAATCTGTCAACAGTTACAGAAATTTTACAACTTGAAATCACCAGTGCTTCTACCAGAAAAGAACATTCAGAAATGTAAAATCTGTGTGACAAGTTCGGGCATCTTTGAATTTTTAAGTTAAACATGTGTGTGCATATGAATTCCTATAATGAAAACTATATTACATGCAGCAAAGCAAGTGCCCATTATGCACCGCCAGGCCAGTCACACTAGACATAAGCACACACATGCACACAGAGAGAGAGACAGAGACAGAGACAGAGACAGAGACAGAGACAGAGACAGCGACAGAGAGACAGTGACAGAGACAGAGCTAGATACTAACTGCACAGCCACACAAGTTCCATCATGTGGTACGTTTGCCTTTCTAAGTATGATGTATTCTGAAGTAGTTCAAAACTCAGTGGTAGTTTTAGGAGTGTAGCCTTTGTGTGGGAAACCACACCGTATTTGCAAACTTAGCCACACTGGTTGACTTGGGAGCAGGTTAAAATGGCAATCTGGAGTACCCCAAAGGAGAGATAATCTGCCTGCTCATAACCCTGATGTCAACATCTGTTTCTGCTCTTTTTTCATTTTGATTATTTTATCATATTGTGGGAGGCTCCAGCAGCATCCAGCTCTAGGGTTGGCCTTGTTCCCCACTTGACTCTGTGGAAACTGACCTTGGTGTCTCGGTAGTCAGCAGTTGGTTGGGTTTCTTTGAAATACTCTACCCAGGGGTTGTAATAGTTCAGCATACTTTAATCGTACATGTGGAAGACCATGTGGACTATTTTCTGTTCTGGACTATTATGAGCAGAATCTCCTTTGACCTTGGTCATTCTGCTGAAGCTTCCAGGAAGTTTGGCTCCTCTTTGAACATTTGAAAGCTAGAACCCACATAGCTCTCACATTCTCATTCCTTCACTCAGGAGCTATCACCTTCAATTTGCATGGAACATTGCCCACAGGCCAGAATCTCTTGACTACCTGATGTAATATTGTTTTTAGACTGAGGTGTGGAATATGATGGAAGGCAGGCTGGATCCTTCCTCAACTCCTCATTGCCAATAGGTGGCACTCTGTCAGGACACTTTGTGGGCCTCCTTAAACCAGTGGAGTAGGGGACCCTCCCCTCCAATCCACACAGCCCTAATCTCCCCATCCTCTCCCTTGTTTCTGCTGTAGTCACCCTCAAAGCTCCCCGATTCTCTCCCACTCCACAGTCCCTCCATGTGCATCCTGATCATGCCTTTGTCTCTCTCACATATTAAACCCAAGTCCTGTACCATGCTCAGAGCTCCGAAGAGACCCACATCTTTTCTAGCTGAGGTCACACCCCCTCCTCTACCCCAGCTTCTTCCCTGTCCTCTAATCACCTTCCCCAACGCCCAGTTCCAGATGTCCTTCCACTCTGGAGGGAGTGAAACCCTTTTACCACAGAGTCAAAATGGCTGCACCATGTCCTTTGTGCCACTGCCTTGGTCTCTACATGGCTTCTCCACTCATTATTGTCTTAGGGGACCTTCTTTAAAGAACTCATTGGGAATCATGAGGTTTCAGAATGTTCCCTGACCCTTGGGCTTGATGCATGATCCTCTCATCTGCTGCTGTAATCCAGGTAATTCACAATGAATTAGAAGAGACACATATCTAGAATCTGAGGTTGCAAAGGTTAAGTCCATAGAACTTGCCTCTGGTAAGTTCCTCCATATTTCCCAGTGACAAAGGCTGAAGAACAGAAGAGAACATAGAAATGAAGCTAGCCCTGGCAAGATGACTGACTGTGCTAACCTAGGATGAGAAATCTCTCTGTAATATCTCACAGGCCATCCTCAAACTGAGGAGAGACCTGGCCTCTCCTTCCTCCCTTCCTCCCTTCCTTCCTTCCTTCCTTCCTTCCTTCCTTCCTTCCTTCCTTCCTTCCTTCCTTCCTTTCTTCCTTCCTCCCTCCCTTTCTCCTTTTCTTCCTTTCTTAGTTTCTCTCTCTCTCCCCCACAACATCTTTTAATAGATCTTATATTTATTTGATTTAACATTTTTGTTTTTACTCACCCACATAAATATAAGCTCTACAAGGATAAAATTTCTCATTTTTTTTCTCAGTTCACACCTCAGACCTCAGCACATAGTAGGTTCTCAGAATATTCTGGATGGCTTCCTAGCCTAGGTGAATGAATGAAAGTACAACCCACTTCTAAAACAGACCAGTTTCCTTTTTGCATATTACCAAGCTTTGAGAAATGGGAACATCTTCTTAGTTGACACACTATCTTTGTGTTTGTCAAGAGTCATAAGGAAATGTTGCAGAGCGAATCCTGTCCCCCTGGATGGGACTGCATAAGAGGATAACTTTGGTTGAGAAGTGTACAGGGCTAGTTTTTGTTAAGTGAGAAGAATTTAGAGATACACTCATCTGATGCAGCTGCCCTGGATATTGACAGTGCAAGGGTAGCCAGGCAACAGAGATCTTATAGGGCTGATAATCATCAAAAGCCAGTGTCAAGGCTGTTGAGAGTAGAGAGCAAGATAGAGACACTACTGGTGATTTCTTGGTGGTTGTAAATGAACAAGATGAGAGTAAAGAATAAGAACAGATGATTACATCGGGTGACAAGGAATGATTAGATAGGAATAAAGCTTTTCCTATATAGATTAAACCTCAAAGGTTGTGGGCTCTTCTCTGAAATATGGTAAGTTGTTCTGGGAAGAGCAATGCAGCACTGGAAAAGGAAAGTGCACACTTCACCCCCAGTGACTGAGATGGGTAACATTTGGGTACAGAGTTAGTATGTGCTTGTTTTCTTCCTTGATCACGTTTTATATAATAATCAATATCCTACAATATACTTTGTGCATTCTAATAGTCTGTAATATGGTATAATTTCAGTTATAATCTATGTCTTGTTTGTAAATTTTGCTATATTTTAACTTGATCTGATTATCTCAGCAATAGTCTTCCAGTATATTCTCAAACATGTTATACAAATGCAGGTTAGTTAACATTTGTAAAAAGTAAGCACCAAATGAAATCAGAAAAATGATACAGAAATCATTTAGATTAAAAGAATTAGAATAAACAGCATGTTTCCCTCTTCCAGACGTCAAAGGCCAGATACTGCTTGAAACTTCTTAGTCCTGTATCCTAAGTGCATGGAGTCTTCAGAGATAGGACCTTCCCCTCCACCTTTGGAAAGCAACCAAAGGCAACAGCAATAGCCTACCTTGTTTTGGAGTCACTTGTATTCTTCTGGCTAGTAGCTTTAGAGGAGAATTCTCACACCTGGTACTGGGTTTTTTTTTTTTTTTGTTAAGCAATTTTAATCTTATATCTATGGGTGATTTGCCTGCCTCTGCAATCCATTTTTTATCTGGGGCCTGCTGAGATCAGAAGTGGGTGTCAGATTCCCTTGGAACTGAAGTTACAAACAGTTGAGAGAGTCACAAAACAAACCTTGTTTCTTGTTTTGTTTTGTTTTGTTTTGTTTTGTTTTGTTTTGTTTTGTTTTTGGAGAGCAGCCAGGGCTCTTAACCATCTCTCCAGCCTGAGTTTTTATTTAAGTCAGTTTTTATTTTACACTTGTCCAGGATTACATGGTAGCTGTTGTATGAGGAAAGTACTAGCTATCTTCAGAGTTACTTGTTCATGTTTTACACCTGTAAGCAATCTTTCTCTTCACTTGGCAGTGGGTTTTTTTTTTGTTTTGTTTTGTTTTGTTTTGCTTTGTTTGGGTTTTTGTTGTTGTTGTTATATTTTCAAGCTTGCATAAGTGACTATTCAGTATATCAGCACCCTATTCAACCTGGATACTTTGTGACCTACAGCATGTGAGCCACTCATCTGAGTGTCTGGTTTATCCTCCAGAAAGACAGGAAGTTAAAAGCCCTGCTTGCTCTAATACCTGTCATAGATCCAGGACAAGTGGGGAGTGAGGGATGTTTTTCTGTGGGGATAGGTCACACTTGAATGAATATGAGAGGTAGAAAGGAGACAGCCATGGAAAACAGCCAGGATTTTAATTTGGGGAAGTAGACTCATGCACAAAGGTGGTAAATGAACAATGTGTTCACCCTAGTGATAAATTAAAGAATTCACAATATGCTTTGTAACTGGCATGTCCCTGTCTTCTAAAGTGGCTCTTCTGATACTCCTCTCTGCCCTCTGTTAGCTGAAGACCAAGTGTCTCCTCTGGAGGGATCCTGTCTCTCAAGAAAACCCCGAGAAGGAGGGTGTGGAGCTCTCACAGTTTCAGAGAGCTCAGCTACGGATCACATGCCCAGGATGGGTAGAGCTAAACTGGTTCCCAAGGACACAGAGTTCTGCTGTGTGCTGTCACCACTGAAAGCTGATCAGGGACCCATCTTTCACTATGACATTCTGACTATGTCCTGACCTTGTGTTTCCAATTTCATTCGTCATGTGTGAACTCAACTCTCATGCCCCGCCCCCCCCAAAAAACAATTATTTGCCTTTAATTCTCTGGGCTTCTGATGTTCAAACCCTCAGCCAGAGGAGGGAAGAGGTCAAATCCTTACTGCCCATGTGTCCACCCAGGATAAGGACTTTGTATCCAAGGACTCTGAATTTCCCCAGACAGAGGTACCTCTGTCTGGCCAGAGGTAACCTAAATAGAACTTTCAATGAAAATTCTGGGGCCCACCAGCTGCAAACACATCTCCTTTCTCCTATAAGTTCCTTGAGCAAACAAATTCTTTTATGCTTCTACAGACCTCTAGCCTGTTATAAAGAACTAGTCTCCATGAAAACATAAGCTGTTGCTTCACCCAGTACCATGGGTAGAACTTGACCTACATCTGCATATCAAAGGGACAGCTCTGAGGTTGTGCCAGTCTCAAGACTGTATCAGTCTGACACATGAAAAAAGAAAGATCCTGTCATGATGAAGGATATAAATGTGTATAGAAGCATATACCTAGGAGCATGTATATACATGCACAATGAACATATTCACATATCCTGATATGCACATATATGCATATAAGGATACATACATGCATGCACATATATGTGCATGCTTATGCACATATCCATGTATGTATCCACACAGGCACACATACACATATGCCCATATGTATTTATGGAAACACAGACATGTATACATATACACATACAGCTATACATATGTACACACAAATATATATGTGCACACTCACACATATATCTATGTGCACACATTCATATATGCACATGCACACACATATATATGAACATATATGCACATCTACATCACACAGGTATATATAAATAGAGTATATACATACATATCTATGTAGGTGTGTATATAAGCATGCACACACACATGTATGCAAGTACTCAGGCACATACACATGTATCTGTCTACTCACAGACAAAATAGTGTTTTCTTCCAGGTACCTGCTTCATGGCCCCCATGTTGTACACTGCAAACTGTCAGGCCAATTATAACACAGTGGCCATCTCACATATAGGAGATAGTTTTTTTTTTTTTTTTTTTTTTTTTTTTTTTTACTTAGTTACTCAGGTTGCAAAATGAATTTTGTCTCTGTGTGTTTCTGAGTGTGGTGGGTAGTGACACCATTTTATGTTTCCACAGATGTCATAAGCATCACATCTCCATAGACAACTACATTAGAGGGTGCTCAATAGTGAGAGCATAGTAGCCAGCCTATCACCTCAATACCTCGGGAGCCTCTGGATTGGTTCCTCCCCTCGCATAAGATACCATATTTTGTGGCTGATTGAGCTCCTGGCACAACGTATTGTAGTACCTGAAAATAACAGTACGTTTTCATATGGCCTTTAGACCTTCCCTAGATATATACAGTACTTAATGCAATGAGATATTCTGTAAACAGTCCCAGAGAGATGGCAAGGCAAATATGTCTGTTCATGTCCAACAATTTTCAAGTTCAAGGATCAGAAACAATAAACATGGAGGGTCACCTATTCTATGAATTTAGTCACCAAATATGTCTCAAACGAAGATGTAAAGGCATGTAAGGAGAACTTCATTCATTTAAAAGGATGTAGCTTGAATTCTTAATATCTGTTCTAGTAAAACAGAAAAATTGTTTTTATGTAATTAATGATTATACTTCACAAAGTCCCTAGAGCCAAATTGACCACCTAGTTAGAGATTTCCCCAAAGGCCAATTGGCCACCTAGCCAGAGATTTCCCCAGGGGCAAATTGAAGATCTTGCTGAAGGTTAGCAGCACTGCAGCCTTTTTATCATGGGAGAATTCCACACTGTAACTGCTGTGACTTGCCAACAAAATGTGAGCTATGTCACAATCACTTAGAAATTACTTGTGCGATCACTGCTCAAATGTGTGGAATGGGTCTGTATTCTGCAGGGCTGCTGCCGCCATGTCCTTCAGAACCAGTGGTTGGAGAAGGGTCTCTATGGCTTGGAATATCCTGGTGATCATAGGAAAGCAGACATCTGAGCATCAGTCAGCTCAGAATGCCACTCTTTCCCTACGAGACTGTTGGGGAATGGGTAGCATCATTGACCAGTCCGTCAAGATAGTGAGAAGCTTGAAAGGTTGAGACTCTCTCAGGTCCCACCTGGAGCAATTCCTGTCCAGTAGAGCATCTTTGGCTGGGAGGCATGCTGATTTTTGAACAATGAGGTGTATGTCCTTTCATGAGGAATAGCTTTCCCTGATTCATAACTAGAGGAGAATAAAGTGAAGTTTGTTTCAAATATGCAACCCACAAATTCCTCCTAGCTTTGTAGAAAACTGTTTTCTTTCCCCTTCCTCAACTCTCCGGATTGCTTTTTAAATCCAATCTGGATAACCCTGGGTACTTTTTATTTTTTATTTTACAATTCCAGAAGTCTAAGAGTTGCAAGTGCATTTCAACAGGACTTAGCCTCAGTGGTGGGCTGACTAGTCATCTCAAATAATCCTTGAAAGTGTGCAAGCAACAGGAACATCCTATTAGGCACACGGGTAGCTAGCTTACTATACCCGCCTGAGAGCTGGAAGTACTGAGAGTTATTTGGTTATGGTATTTCTGTTTAGCATGCAACACGGGCTGCATGACAGCCTGACTTTCCAAGGCCTCAGCTGCTAATGTTCATCAAAATTGCAGCGATTCTAAGGAAAAGCTTAGTGAAAAGGACCTCTTCAAAGATGCCAAACCTCTTATTATTAACAGATATTCAGGGGTCCATAAGAGCTGCCACTTCACACACGTGTCCTCCGTGGGTCTTTGTTTTGGAAGAATTTTAATCATTCTTTGCGTAAGGGAATATGTTCTGTGTTTCTGTGAATTCAGAATATGCCATTTCTGACTGTGATAAAAGCTTGTTTCTGGTAGGACAATGATAATCCTGCTGTCCTGCAGAGACGCAGAGCAAGGGGTCTCAGTGGAGACCTGGACAGTTGCTCATCTTACCTGACCAGATTCTTTCAATATTTAGGAAAGTGTTATTGTTATCTTGATATAACCTGGAATCACTTGGAAAATAGAAACCTCAAGTGAGAATCTATGCACCTGAGATGGGCCTAGGCAAAGAGCACTGAAAGAGATTGTCGTAATTGATAATTGATGTGGGAGTGCCCAGCCAACTGGACAAAACTATCCCTAGGCACGTGGCCTTGACCTGTGTAAGAAAGCTAATTGAGCATGATCCAGAGGTGGAGCTAGTAAGCTGCATCGCATTGTTGGACTCCCCGTTCTGAATCCCTCCAGTGATGATCTGTGACCTGGACGTGTAAACTGAACTAATTGTTTCTTTTCTTAAATTAATTTGATTATAGTCTATATCACAGCAACAGACACCAAACTAGAACATAATTTGTTCCAGAAGTGAAGTATGATGATCTGACCATGACATCCTGTGAGAAGATTGTGGAGGCATTTGACACCTTGGGCTGGAAAAGCCAGTGAATACTCAAAGCTTAATGAGCTATTACTCTTGAAGCTTGGACAATAATACTGAGAGTAACTTAGACGGTGAAGAACTGGTTCTTGAAGTTTCAGAGGAACATAAATAGGACATTGAGACTTCTAATGTGTTATTTTTGTTTACAAATCTTTGGTTTCTTTCTGGATCTGGATAATTTCACTCAGGATTTTCTTTTTCTAGTTCCATCCAGTTGCTTGATAATTTCATAATGTTATTTTCTTAATGGCTGAATAATACTAGATTGTGTAAATGCACTACATTTTTTATTTATTCTTTGGGTGAGAGACATCAATGTTGTTTCTAGGTTCTAAGTATCATGAATAAAGCTGCTAGGACCATAGCTGAGCAAGTGTCTTTGTGGTAGGATGAAGTGTCCTTTGTGTATATGCACAGGAGTGGTATAGCTAGGTCTTAAGGTAGTTCAATTCCCAATTTTCTGAGAAACTGTCAAATTGATTTCCAAAGTGCCTGTACAGGTTTGCTCTCCGACCAGAAATGGAAGTGTATCCCCCTTGTTCCACATCCTCACCAGCATGTGCTATCACTTCTGTTTTTTAGTCTTAGCCATTCTGACTGGTGTAAGATAGAATCTTAGAGTCATTTTTATTCACATTTTCCTAATGGCTAAGAATGTGTTTAACATTCCTCTGTTTCTTAGCCATTTGAGATTCTTCTGTTGAGAATTCTGTTTAGATCTGTATCCCATTTTTAAGGGATTATTTGGTTTGTTGATGTCTCCCTTCTTGAGTTCTTTATATGTTTTGAATATTAGCCCTCTGTCAGATGTGGAGGTAGTGAAAATCTTTTCTCAATCTGTGGGCTGCCAGTTTGTCCTTTTGACAGTAATCTTTGCTTTTCAGAAGCTTTGCATTTTCATGAGGACCCATTTATTAATTGTTGATCTTATTGCCTGAGCTATTGGTGTTCTATTCAGGAAGTTGTCTTCTATACCATCACATTCAAGGCTATTCCCCACTTTCTCTTCTATCAGGTTCAATGTAAACTCACTTATAAGTAGACATAAACTTTAAAGTAAAGGATAGTCATGCTATCCACAGACCCAAAGGATCACTCTAGGGGTGAGGTTAAGAACCTACTGCAATAAAAGCTCCCAGGAATCACGAGGGTGACCCTAACAAAAATTCCTAGTAATGGGAGATATGGGGCCTGAACTGGCCAGCCCCATATCCAGGTTTCAGTGGAGGCATTCAATACTGACCCAGCCACAAAACCTTCAACCTGCAATTGGTCCTGCCTGCAAGATGCAAGGTGGGATGAAGGTGGCACAAAACTTGTGAGTAGTCAACTAATGACTGGCTCAACTTGAGACCCATGCCACGAGAGGGAGCCCATGCCTCACATTGTATGGAGGGCCAGAAATCAGAGTCTGGATAGCCCAGTGACATAGCATAGAAACAAGCATGACCAGAAAAACAATCAATGAAATGATTCCTAATGACTCATCTTCTATACTGGTAGACCAGAGCCTAGCAATAATTGCTATCAGGCATATGTTATAGTTATATAGCTTGGTGTTCTTGTGGAACTACTAAGAGTGGGGGGAGGAGCTGTCTGACTCTTTGGCCTGCTTTTAGGACTCTTTCCTCCTATTAAGTTGGCTCACACAGTTTTAATATGCAGTGTTATACCTAGTCTTATTAATATCCCATGACTGGTTGATAGACCTGGGAGGCTTGCCTTTTTCTGAATGGAAATGGGGAAGAATGGATCTGGATGAGAGGAGAGGGAGAGATGGAGGGAGAGGTACTTGGAGGAGAGGGGAAGGTAGAAACTGTGGTTGGAATATAATTTATGAGAGAATAAAGAAAATTTTTAAAAAATGTGGTTTCTGGTCAGCTAAGGCTGAAACAGGCTATGATTTATAGGAAACCAACATCCCTGGGGTAAAAAATCTTGTGTAAAGTTTTCCCTTGAAGTCAGCACAGAGAAACTCTAGTTCAGGGAAGTCACAGTTGAAGTTTAAGCTGACAGTTGAACTCAGCAGTATATAAGAACTGCCTGCCTACTTTGCGCTGTGCTTGAAAGCATAATATACACAGGATTGGCAAGAACAATGAGAATGGCTGAGATCAGGCACTATGTGGCACAGTTGAAATCCATGAAGAAGGACCAGGAGTCAATGATAAAGGGGTAGCCTCAGCCACAGTGGAGAACCCAGGATTAAAGGCTTGTATCATATAGCAGGGTTAGGATCTCTGAAGAGAGTTCAGGTCCACATTGGTTGAAGTTGCAACCTGTTGCAATGGAAACCCAAAATACTGGAGATTCCAGGACCATGAGACACAGACAAGGACAGCAGCACATGTGGGTTGGGGCCAGCCTGATGCTCCAAGACAAAGCATGTGTACTCCAGAGCTGGAGATCTGGGGCCCCAGAATCTCACAAGTGACACTGAGATGTTAGACGCTGTACTATTTGTACTGCTAGATCTTGGCTTTACTTTGATATGATTGCTTTGTATGCCCCAGTTTTTCCTTAGAATAAGAAAATATATAATTTAATTTTATTACTTTACATGAACCTAAAGAGAAGAGACTTCAGGTATTTTAAAATACACACATAAGAGGAGAATAAGAGGATTATGATATGACCTTGTGGGCTTGGGAGAGGGTTTAGTAGGTAAAGCGTTTGCACATAAAGAATGAGGACCTTGGTCCATCTCCTAGTACCTCTATACAAGCATAGGTGTGATGCTGAGTGCCTGTAACCCCAGCACCAACCAATCAGGATAGGAAGATTTCCCAGAGGTTTACTGGCCACACTATTTAACAAGTCAGTGGGGTACATGTCTAGGGGGAAACATTGTCTCAAAAATTAGAGAATGAACTCTGGCCCCTTTAAATCCCACATGTGAGCACAAATACTCTCATACACATGAATGTGCACAAACACACCAACAGACAGATAGACACATGAGAGAGAGAGAGAGAGAGAGAGAGAGAGAGAGAGAGAGAGAGAGAGAGAGAGAGGAGAAAGAACTATGCCCACACATAACCCTCAGAAATATAACACTGTTTACGGGGCTGATCATTTAGCATTGGACTTATTGAGATAAGCCTACTCACTGAACATGGGGCTACCTTTTTGCCTAGACTGGGTGGGGAATAAACATCCTCCTGCCTTTACTCCCCAGCACTGGGGTTACCATTGAGTGCTACTGCATGCCTGGGTTCTTGCATGGGTGCTGGAGATACAGAAGTAGGTCCTAGTGCTTGGACAAACAGCAAGTTACCCAATGAGCAACTTTACCAAGCCTCCTTCCCTCCCTCCCTCCCTCCCTTCCTTCCTTCCTTCCTTCCTTCCTTCCTTCCTTCCTTCCTTCCTTCCTTCCTTCCTTTCTTTCTTTCTTTCTTTCTTTCCTTCTTTCTTTCTTTCTTTCTTTCTTCTTCACTTTCCCCTTCCCCCACTCTCTTCAACTTCTCCACATCCCTCACTGTGCTCCTTTCTGCCCTTTCCCTCTCCAGTCCTCCCTCTCTTTTCCAAGGACATACCTTCTGGTGTTTTCTAAAGACTAAGTGACTAATTTACATGGCTTTTTAAAATGTGCAATTGATCATTTTGCTGGAAAGTAGTAACCTGTGGCTCTGTGGTGCCTTTGATAAGATTGACCCCTGGCCCACTTCTGCAGTCGCTGTGACATGGGTCACATCACGGAAACCTTCCCCTTGCACTTGCAGTCTCCAGGTTGAGGCTACAGTTCTTTAACTAAATCATTTAAATTGTGATATTTATAAATTATTATAGAAGGGCAAACTAGAGGGGAATGTGTGTATAATATATACTAAGTATAATAAGATAAGATTGATATTTAGGATTTCATAAGTGGGCAACTTTCAGTAAGATTTTATTCATCATGAGCAGAAGCAAAGGGCATAGCATTGAATCCTCCTCTAAAGGAAAGACCCCTATCCGCAAGCTCCCCAGAAACATTTGGTGCACCAAACCAACACCGAGTGCTGTACCCTAGAGGCAGCAGCCACCCCTGCAAGTGTGGAGACCTGCTTCTCAGGCACCTGAACAGCTCTCCTTTGCTCTTCTGCAGCTTCCATTGCATCCACCTGCAATGACCCTGGGATGCCTCAGAATGGTACCCGCTACGGTGACAGCCGGGAACCTGGAGACACCATCACCTTCCAGTGTGACCCTGGATACCAGCTCCAAGGACCAGCCAAGATCACGTGTGTGCAGCTGAACAACCGTTTCTTCTGGCAGCCAGATCCTCCTTCATGCATAGGTACTGGGCCCAGGGAATGGAAATGTCACGCTCAGAAATGGATGCAGTCAATGCATGCTTCAAATCTGCCTGCCAACCTTTGGTTTCCTTAGGAGAACATTTCAGGAGCTTCTTAAATGGCCTTGGGCTCTCTGAGACAATGCAGACATTTTATTGCAAACCTCTATTTTATTAGATGAAATAAAGGATGTTCTTTCTTTAATGTACAGTAATTGACATTTATCTAACATTTTCCTGTCCTTAACAGTTCTTATGTAAATATATATCAACCAATCCAAACTTAAAATTTTACGTGGCGCAAAACTTATAAGCCTACCACTGCTGGCCATATGTTTAATATAAAACACACCTTCAAGCAAAACATACTACTGAAAAGCACTTTCTCTTTTCAGAAGTATTTTTTTAATAACATCTGTACATTTTAGATAGAATTCTGAAAAGCAGATATTGCCCTTGGAGACAATGAAAATAAATAATAAAATTATGTAAAACACTAATTAAAATTCTCCATCCAACTTATTAATGTAGTAACAAATGGCTTTGCCAGCTATGGTCATAATAGACATCTAAGATGATCTTCAAAAATATGATTTTAGGAAAATAGATTTTTTTCATCTAAAACAGGAATTACATGTAAATTGCCCTTTGTTCTGCTAAACATTTTAACATAAAATGTCTATTTAGAGTATTTAATTGTAATTTCAAATAAAATTTAGCTAAATATTATTATTTTAACAAACTATTTGGCTTAGTTGGTACTTCTAGATATTCTGCTTAAAAAATATGGAATTTAATTGATCTGTGACAAAAGGCTATGGCAGAGAAGTGAGGGACTCTCTCAGGGTCTTGAAGCCAGATGAAATTCAAGAGCTCTGTTATTAGCATCTGGCCTCCAGGAAGGCCAGCCCTGTTTAGCCATCTCTGTATCTTCATAACCCCTCAGCTGTGAGCACAGTCAGCCTTTTGACGCTCACTCCATTAACAGGAGGCTTGTGATGCTTTGGGTATTTTTCAGAATTTTGCAGCTGTCATTGTGAATATCTTTTTTCCTCGGTGAAGCTCCCTGCAAATGGAGCTTCTCTTCCTGCCTTTTATTGCTCAGCTGTATTGTATGTGTGTGTCTATGTAATATGTATATGTCTATATATAAATGTCTAGGTGTGTATCTATGTAATATGTATCTTTCTATATGTGTGTGGTGTCTGTGTTGTATGTGTATTATGTGTCTGTTGTATGTGTGTCTCTGTGCCTGTATTTTTGTGTGCCCATGTCATGGTCATTGTGTGTTATACATTGCTGTGTGTGCATATGTGTTCTATGTGTATCTATGTTTTTCATTTACAGCAACCCTACTCGTCATTATCCATGTTTTGTTTTGTTTTTTATTCTCTCTGACCAGAAGAACACAACTTAGGATCATGTTTTAACCTTATGGTCTGAGCAGGAAGAGATACCTTCTTTTTGTTTTAATTTACATCTTAGGTTAGACATGGGTCTGAGCCTTATCTTTCCATTTGATGACTGGCTGTGGGATTTGTGCATTGTAGACTGGCCAGCTAACTTCCTATCCCTTTTCTTCATCATTAATATGCTCTGCTTTCTTTTTCTGTAGTGGCTCTCTCTACACCCACCAGTTCCCCATGACACATATTTTCCAACATTTGCTGTTAATTTCCTCAATATCTGCTCCCTCTTCTTTTTCTTTCTGAAGGCCCCATGAAAATGGAACTTCTAACTTGGACTTTCAATCTTGAGTGCTCTCTCTCTGTCTCTGTCTCTGTCTCTGTCTCTCTCTCTTTCTGTGTGTGTATGTGTGTGGGTATGTGGGTATTGCATGCGTGTTTCAGTATCTGTCTTTGTGTATGTGTCTTTGTATGCTGTATGGTGTGTGTGCATGAGTGTGTTAGGTGTTATATGTATATGCATATGAGTGTGTTGGAGATATATATATATATATACACACATACATGTACATGTATATGTATGTGTCTGCATGTTATATGTATGTGTAGGTGGATAGCTATAGACATGTATGTATTATTGTGCTTACCCATGTGTGTGTGTGCATGTGGATCCTAGGAGTCAATGTCAGTTGTCTCCTTTAACCATCTTACTTTTGAGTCGCTCTCTGAGGACGGAGCTCATAAGTTTGCCTAGCCAGGCTCAATAGCAAGTCCTGAAATCCATGTATCTCCACCCTCCCACATCATCACTATGGTTACAGTTATTCATGGCCCACGCTCAGCTTTATACATGAGTACTGGGGGAACAAATTTGGGTTCTCATCCTAGCACACTGTGCACTTTATCTTTGAGCCCTTTCCTCAGCAATATGGATGAGTCTTAAGGGATGAAGTCTCCACAGTAACTTTGATCATTGGAATGGTGCATCCTGTCCCTCACAACCCTCCAGTTTTGCTTTGCTTGGTCTCTTTTGTGAGAGTCCAAATTCTATAGAGCTCTAAAAAGTATCCATATGTCATCAATCTGCACATCTTATTTGATGACTGGAGATTGCCCTGACCCTCAGGATGAGTCTTTAAAGCCTCAGTGTCTCACACCATGGTGCAAGTGCTCCAGGGTTTTGTGAAGAGATGTTGGTTGTCTCATTAGAGTAGAGTTCTGTGCACCAGCTGTGTGGAGTGGGAGCTGACCTGTGTGATGAGCTTGTGTGTGCATGCATGCATGCATGCATTGAGTGTATACAGGCAGTCCAAGGTAGACTTTCTAGACTCTCTGAAATGCATCTTCTAAATTCTAATCGTATCTGAAAGGTTTTATGAGCTCTCTAATTAAAGTCTAATGAAACTAAAATGAAGGATTCCAAACTCTGAGAGAGCAAACACGCCGAAACAGTGCTACTTAACCTCATACTCTTTGTTAACACCCTCATTTCGTGGAGCTCCTGGGACCAGCAGGGGGAACCAGATTCCCTGTTGTTTCCTTCAAGTCAATATTTGAATCATAGTCTGAGCACCCCTCTGAGACAGTGCCCCAAATCTGTCACTTTTCATCTTTGAAGCCCTGCATGGAATAGAATCTTCTCAGCTTCCAGGCACTTCCACCCTCTACATCAGTAAGGCTACTCCGTCAGATCCCAGTTTTTGTGCCAGGTGCAGTAAGCATCCATTCTAAGTGCAGGGTAAAGAGTTGCCACGAGAGCTATGAAGGAACCACCTGATGATGACCACATCGCTGTTAAGAAGGAACTTCAACTTCATCCCAGCACAGGGCTTCCTATTCCATCAACATGTTTCATATAACTTGAATGTACTCTCCATGCCACCCAGCATTTGCACTGACCAGACTGAATTTATTACACAGAACATGATGATTGTACTGTACTTCTCCTTTTGAAAAATTGGATTTTCAGGAATGTTAAGTGACTGTTGAAAGTCCAGTCAATACTGAAAACTGTGGACTACGTCCTTCCACCTTCTTTAATTTCATTTACACAAAGAAAAACCTTTAGAATTATTAGGATCATGTGGTGACATTCATGAAGGGGTTTATATCAAGTTTGTCTTTGAGGACATATATGCATTTGTGTGTACTTGCACATGTAGAACGTGTGAGGGTTCAGTAAATGATTAAATTTGACCTAGCTGGTGGTGTAGGCTCATGCCTATAACCCTTATACTTGGGAGGGATGAAAATCATGGTGGTTGCAAGGTCAGCCTCTCAAAAATAATAGGTAGGTTGGTAGATAGTTGATGGATAGATAGATAGATAGATAGATAGATAGATAGACAGACATTGATAGATACATAGATAGATGAGAGAGAAAGAGAGAGAGAGAGAGAGAGAGAGAGAGAGAGAGAGAGAGAGAGAGAGAGAGAGAAAGAGAGAGAAGAGATGTTTGAAATTTTTCTCTAAACCTGGGCTGTAATGTAATCCAAGCTTCCCAGTGATTACACGGAAAGGCACAGACTTGGGGGCCTTTATTAACTTGTCTCCATATTTGTAGGCAAAATACATCTTTGATGGAAGTGTGGACAATTACACCATTTCTTTTTCTATTTCTATTTTTATTTTTTATATACATACATGGTAAATGTTTATTAAATCAGTCAATGTTAAAATAGCAACAACAATTGTCTCACCTCTGAGAGGCTGAGAGCCTGGAAATTGGTCATTAAGACTGGTTGCTCATCAGTCAGAGCAGACCCACAATGGATCTACCCACACTGAAGAGTCCAACAGCCTAGTGACTGTTCAGTCCATGGGACTGGATGCCTCCATGGTCTCTATCTGATTCCTGTAGAGCCACTGGTCTTCAGCCAGATAGAAGACTGGACACACTGGTTCTGGTGCCAGTGAAGGAATCCCCATGGGCAACACCAGGGTAAACCAACTTAGTGTCAAGAGAGAAGGCCAAGTGAGCGAAAGATGAATGGTCTTCCTTCTGCCAAGCCCTTTTAATCAGGACTAATTGCACCAATTCTAAAAAGAATTACCCACATGTGTTTGGTATTCTGGATCTCTGCTTTAAAAAAAAATTCTCCTGTGACTTTGTTCTGTGACAGCTGCTTGTGGTGGGAATCTGACAGGCCCTGCTGGAGTGATTTTATCCCCAAACTACCCACAGCCATACCCTCCTGGGAAGGAGTGCGACTGGAGGATTAAGGTGAACCCAGACTTTGTCATTGCCTTGATATTCAAAAGGTATGTGTGCTGCAGACGACCTCTTTTTAGTGGGATTTTAATACCGTGCCCAGCTCACCACATTTGTTACCTCAGAGTGTGCAACCTTCCAGGCAGTGAATCATTAGCTCAGATACCCAGTCAGAGGCTGGGTGGCAGGGGAGGAGAGATTTCACCTTGATGAGCAGGGTTCTACATGAAAGACACACATGGGTTTCTTTCATTCATTAGCCATCTGGTCCACGGTGTGTTTTGTACATGAAGGCTTCAAAGAAGTTGTTAAAAAACATGCTGTGGATGCTGGAGAGAATACCCCCCTTAACAGCCCATTTGCTTCAGCCTGCAGAGGCTTTTTTTGTTTTGTTTTGTTTTGTTTTGCTTTGTTTTGTTTTGTTTTTTTTCCCACAGTATGCTCTGCCTGACAGTCCACAGGGTGATGCTGTTTCCATCATTAAAACTGTTGGGATGAAGTAGAGATAAAAACAGAAGATTCGCCATATCAGTGTCTAAGGAATGGTCATTCATCCCTGCTACACTAGACGATCAAATTCAGTACTGTAGGATAAACTCAAGTCAATTCCATTGTGGCTATGGCTTAAATGGGAAATGCCCTCTGCTTCTCCTGGGTGAACTCTTGAGCACCAGATTACGGTGCTGATTAGGGGAGGTTTAGAGCCTCCTGAACATGAGACCTCATTCATAGCATACAGTCATATAGGAGGAGCCTGGGGGAGTGGTTATATCATAGCCCTGCTCACAGCTAGGCTGTCTCTGGGACACCAAAATATAAGTGAGCCAGGCCATAACCTCTGACCTTCATGGCTGGAATAAGAAGCAGCCATGCCTTCCCAGCATTATGAACTATAGCCACTGGACGAAGAGCCAGAATATATCATCTCTTCCTTTGGTTGCTTCTGTCAGGCAGTTGTTCACTGTGAGTGAAAATAGTTTATACAGTAATGTATTATTACATTAGTATTTACTATAAGGTAACTAAATTTTAGTGAATCCTGAGATCTTATCCAAAAACAATGCTTTGATTTCTTTAAAAAAAAAAAAAACATAAACTAATGTGATATTCTAAAAGCTAAATAACTGAAGGGTGGTGGTTGCTAGCTAGACTCTTAATCCATAGTTCAAAGAAGACTAGATATTTGATTTCTCTGGAAGGGAACAAGCTCCTTGCCTAGGGCCTTTGAGCCAACACTCAGCCCCTCAGGGGTGCTAGCCTCCCTCGGTTGTCTCTGATTCAGGAAAATTTATGGGTCTGAGACTCTGCATTAGCCAGTAGCTAGGCACGTTCTCCTGAAAGTATTTCTACTAATAACCAAAAGTACAAATACTTTCAGGACGCCCGGCCAACATGCAAAATGAGGGGCCTGAGCCGGTTGGAGTCAGCCATGCAATTGGACATTGCGGTGTTTGGTAGACCTTCCTTAAAAGGTGGATGTCCATCTGATCCCCGGAGTTAGAGTGAATTGACCCTTGAATCTAAGCAGAGCCTCATTACCCAGTTTTACACATCCCCTGTGGCAATGACCAATGATGAAAGCCATCAGTTCATTTGATGATCAATAAGGACATTTATCACAGGAAGGTTCTTTGCTGTGTTTTACACACATGTCTGAAAGAAATACAACACAGATAATCCCCAAACTCTTGGGTTCTGAAAATCATTAGCTTGTCTCCTATCTGTACTACATTCAGGCAGCTTCTCTGAGCTTAAAATCTTTGTGTTAAGATGAGCACCAATCTGTCACTGTCTCAGAATCCATAGGATGGGAAGGAAGTAGGCAGAATGGTGTATGGGGACAAGGGTGCTCTAAAAGGAAGAATCTAAGGCACACTGTTAAGGCCTCCATGTGTGGGCATCAGCCACACAGTCTTGAGAGGACTCCCCAGAAGACTGGATTCTCATGTTTTCTTGTGAGGATGATGAGAGTCCGACACTAGCAAATTGGAGGAGAGTATTCTAGGACCATAGGGAAGTGTATGCTGGTACTGTTGACTGCAGAGGCACAAGGCTTATCACTGTCCCTGTAGACCGTATTGTAATGCTGATTCACTGCCACTCGAAACTCCCTACATAGACTGGGTTAGACGTGGGCAAGTTACTAAGGTTTATAGGTATATAATGCTATGGAAAGTGGAAATAAACCTGACTATTACAAAGGAAACTGGAATTAATTATAAATTAAGCACCAGGACTCTATGTCAAAACTAGTGTACAACCAAAAAGAGGTTCAGCACAATTTTTTTTTTAATTTACCATGGCTGATTAAATTTCAGTATTCAGTGAGCAATTATGACCATAATCACCTTTGCTAGACACTGCGGATGGTACAGGAGCAGATTCTAGAATTATCCATGAAAATGACCATGACTAAAATTATTTTTCCAGTAAAATCAAACATAGCATGTGTGATTACATCAAATCCCTGAGCTTTGTACCTCTTCTCTTCCTTCTTCATGTCTGACAGCAGCAAACTTGCAAATAAAATTTAAATTTACAAATTTATAAATTTACAAATAGATTTAAAAAACCAACAGTGATGTCACTGTGACCTTTGAGAAGAGCAGACAATGCAGGTGGTAACATGGACTGGATGTTAATATTAGAAAGGAAGAGACAGACAGACAGACAGACAGACAGACAGACTGTGGGAAGGAGGAAGATAGTGAAGGAATAACAGAAAGATGGATTGAATTATTCAATGTGGTTAACATGATAGTGAATGTTTGTGGGAAGAAACCATAACCATTGGTCCCCATACTAAGGAAACAATAATAATTACAGTCTTTAATGTAAAAATAAACCAATGAGAGGTTTTTAATTTTTAACATTTATAATGTATATTTTAAATCTCAAAATCCTCACCTAATAATCAAGATTCTGCACGAATCTGTCTCTTTTGAGTCTGGCTTCCTTCAAGTTGCCTTTATTTAATAAGTTCATGGGAAGAGGAAGGGATGACACACCAGTGCTACTATTATTTGTTTTGTTTTAACTCCACTCAAAGCTGTCTACTATTGAATATTTTGGCCATTATGCAAAACACTGATAGAGATTATGACAAATGATACTTCTAATTTAGCGTGTTGATTAGTGTTGTATTTAATTTTGATTACTCTAATCATTTAAATTATGATACAAAGGCAAACTAAACTGTAATGTGTTTCCAAAAACGTACTCTAAGACAAGAGGTGAGTTTGTGTTGGGGACATAGGTGACACTCTCCTTCCTTGTAGTTTTAGCATGGAGCCGAGTTATGACTTCCTGCATATCTATGAAGGGGAGGACTCCAACAGCCCACTGATTGGAAGTTTCCAGGGCTCTCAAGCCCCAGAGAGGATCGAGAGCAGTGGTAACAGCCTCTTCCTGGCATTCAGGAGCGATGCTTCTGTTGGCCTGTCGGGATTCGCCATTGAATTTAAAGGTGCGTGATGAGATGGACTTGTGGGGAAGTTAACTTGTGACAGGCACTGCTTCTGCTGTCAGCATTTCTTCATGAGATCCTATATCTCAAACACATGTGTTCCTGACCTGCATGCATGAGTGGTGTGTGTATGTGTGTGTGTGTGTGTGTTTTGGAAGAAGAGAGCCCCAACTTTCATGTGTTAAAAATATTTCTATCTCTGATGGAAAATAAGAGAAAGTGGAGAAAATGTTTTTGGCATATTTTTTCATCTGAGGATTGATTGTGACAGGAGCAATAACTGATTTGATGACATCTGAGAATCATTTGATATGTGTTAGAATTTTCTGATTTGTTTCCTTAGGAGGCCTAGACTTAAATTCACTGAGATAGTATTGCCTCAGTCTTCTCATTGAGATACTACCCATCACCCTCTGTGTCTTCCTCACTCAGAGGTACAGACTAGATGAGAAGCTCTGGCCCAGGCAGATACTCATATTTCAGATACTCAGATTCATTGTCTGTGGATGCTTTGGGATTTATTGAACTCCAAGGAAAACAGCCACACTCAAAAACACCCTACCCCAAGCTCTTTGATATAGAGTCAATGAAAACAAATACCACTGTGCTATATGAATTCATGTATAAATGAGGGAAGGGACAGATTAAGACACAACAATAATTAGAATTTAGCCTGATGTTATCCATAGTAATGAGGATTTGGGTAAAAATAAGTAAGCAGATAATTTAACTAATTGCATTTATTGACATCATTAAATTTGAAGTGAAAATTATAAAATAAAATGAGGGTATGTTTTATTTTAGTCACCATTTTAATGGATT
Source organism: Mus caroli (assembly GCF_978045245.1). NCBI lineage: Eukaryota > Metazoa > Chordata > Mammalia > Rodentia > Muridae > Mus > Mus caroli. Next base: position 111,406,902 of record NW_028227265.1, on the reverse strand, counting down.
TGTATTGCTTTATATGGCTCTCAGTTAAAAAAAATGCTTAAAATCTCAAAAATCCAAAAATATAAGGATCTTTCTTAAAACATGTGATAAAAATCATGCAGTTGTGCTATGCCTTTGGTGTAAAAACAGCTGTGTTTTGGGGGATGAGAACAGCCCTTACACATATGTACCATATCAGATGACATATGTGTTAGATTCCAGATGACCCTCACCAAGTCTATTGCTGATCTATGCTAGCTACAGCCCAAATAGTTAATCAAGTCACTAAATGCAAGTAATATAAAGTTATAATATGAACAACCAGAGATGAGGGTGGTCTCTCTATTTAGGCTTATTCAGTCCAAATATTCATTCTTTAATTGGATATTTATAGCTTTTAATGTTTAAAACATTTTCTTGAGGTCAGTGGGAAGGACTCCCCAGGAGTTAAATGGACTAGTGTCAATACACTATGAAGGGCAAGCAGTCTTAGGGTGAGTGCAACAGAGTGCAGAGACTATTGCTAGATACAGTAGGCCAGGAGTGGTCCCAGGGCAGCCACACCATGTGTAGTCACCCAAGGGGTCCTACATGTACCAATTTTCTATACGGAGCAGGCGTTTACAAAGGTATTCCTAAGTGGAATGGACATAAACAACAGAAAAATACACAGAGCTATGAAGCCATCTAATTAAAAAAAAATAGCAAAATGTAGGCAGAGACAGGGCTGTGATTTATCACTGAGCACACAGAACTGACAATCGGTAAATGGAAGCAAAAGATGAGATGCAGGCATTTAAAGGCAAACCAGCCACGCAACTCAGTCAGTGGCATGAAATAGAGGGGTGTGTAAGTCATGCCTTACCAAGCCATACACGAGTCTGAAAGAGATTTATAGCAAGAGATCATCAGAAAGAAAGACAAGGCCATGGCTCTACACTGATTGACATAACAGGAAAGATTCAGTTTTTAATGAGGCAAGGATGAACCTTGCAAACAAACCTGTGCTTGGCCATACCTTGAATGACTCAATAAACAATGAAATGGGGCAACTTTGATGTATATAAGCAAACAGGAATTAAAAAAATGCAGTTTTATTTATTTTCTGGTTCTTTATTTGTTTAAATATTCAATGAAATACATAGGGTTCAAAACTACTATAAATAATTATGAGACTATCAGCTACTATTTGAAATATCCAAATTGTCTCTTAATGAAGTGACTAGAAACACTGATCTCTGCATATGAGCTACATGATGCGGGACCATGGGTAGCAGAAAATGGGTTTCAGGTAAATCAATGTTGTTGACCAATATATATAAAACTGAATTAGTTTGCTAAATTTAATAAATTACCACATAACAGGCTCAGTGTCTATGGTGCATCCAACTATGACATAGTATATAGATTTGGAAAATGTTTACCAGGGAGATCTCCATTTGCTGATGTTGGTCCACAGAGTGTTAAAAATCTAAATGAAAATATTGAAAACTAATGAATGCAACAGCGAGACAAGCCTCTCGTGCTTCCCGTAGGACTCGCCAAGATGTGATATTTGATATTTTCCTTTCCCGGTAATTGCATGTCATTCATGCCCTGGGGGTTATCTCCAAACCTACTCCATCCTTTTTCTCTCTTGCACATCTGACCATCTCTGTACCACTCTACTTCCTGAGATTAATTCATGCTAGATTAATTAATTGCTAGATTAATTGATGAACAACATGTTGACCATGACCAGGAAGAAATAAAAGTAGCATCACCAATCTTGATCCCAGAACAAAAATACAAAATGCAGTTCAGTGTAGCACTTGTATGTCACAATGCTTCTTGCATGTATGATTGGCACCTAATTTTTTTTGTAGTGAATCGAAGAATTAGCATTTATAAACTTTTTCATGGAGACATAGTTTTTAAGCCCAAAGTATGCTTTGAAGTTATCCCAGAGCCTAAATTACTACTATTTAACTCACTTCCCCTCCATCACCTCCTACACTACCAAAGAGAAGACCAGAACAAGGATCTGAGTGGTGTCTTCTGCCTTCTGTAACACCCACTGGGAAATCTGGGAAATTCAGCCTCACTAGGCCCTCTCATGGAGAGGTGAAGAATGAAGATATGTTTAACAAGCAAAGCATGACTCAAACTTCACAGAACATGTGGTTGCATATAGATTTTGATTAACTTGTTGATATTTTGAATGACCCATTGAAGCAGAAGGAACTAAGGTTGACTGAATAGCAACAAACTCTGATTGTTCAGACAGGTTTTATGTAGCACCAGTCAGTAGTCACAGTAATCAGTGGGGCACACTCATGTGTCCTTGTGAGTGTCCAGCCTTGATCTGAACTTCAGACTGTCACCACTTCCATGGAACAAAGTTGTCAATAGTTGGCATTGAGCTCAGCTCAGTCTGGCATGTGGCATGCCCTCATGCAGCCAGCAAATGCAATTACTGCAATTAAGATAAAAATCACAGGGGCAACTGTCAGGCCCCAGATGTAGTAGTTGACACTTGTCAATCAGATGTCATTTTCCTGCTAAGTTTGACAGTCTTCAAGGTACCAGCCCCAAGAACCATAATTCAGAGTGTTCTCTGTGTTTCTAACCTGAGTCTACCTGCATTGCCATGAGAAGGTACAAGGGATTTTCAAGGAACGCTCCGGTTCTCATTTGCAAAGCCAAATTGTCAGTTTTTGAGAGCTGTGCAACAAGTTCACATGGGGATGAGTCAGGAGCCAGCTGGAAAATGAGCCTCAAATTTTCCTCCATCAATTTTAAAATGTATACCAATTAGACCCTCAACACGCTAAAAAAGACACATCACAAAACACCCTGTCTTCGCTTACATGAAAATAATTTTATATCACCCTGTAATAAAAATGTCATTTTCAAAAGAGTAAATATAATTTATTGGAAAATAATTCCCTGCTGTGCACTAGTAAGTTAACTTGGACATTAGCTGATGAGGAAATAATTCTAAGATGTTTTCCCATGCTGGACACCATGGTAGGCCTTGGATGAAATAGGCAAAAAAGCAAAGAAAATAGCTATGCACAGATGTAATAATGGCATGCGTGTACTTTCTTCTTCAGAGAAACCCCGGGAAGCTTGCTTTGACCCTGGGAACATAATGAATGGGACAAGGATTGGAACTGACTTTAAACTGGGCTCTACAGTTACCTATCAGTGTGACTCTGGTTACAAGATTGTGGGTCCCTCGTCCATTGAGTGTGTGACAGGGCCTGATGGGAAGCCGTCCTGGGACCGGGCACTACCTGCCTGTCAAGGTACTTCTGACTCAGTTTCTCTTCCCACTTCTACATACTGTGCAGTCTCACTGTCCAGGACTATAATCCCCAGCCATGGTGGGACTCAGTCACTTAGACTGTTATTACCTAGTCTTTAGGACAGTCAATTATCTGTTGCTATTATTCTTGAACAGAACAATGTTTTAATTTAATTTACATTGTTTGAAACTCTTACATCTGTTTTATTCACTTTTTCATATAATACACACATGATGTGCATGATTACATTCTATAGAAGCTTCTCAATAAAGAGATGAATATAGATGACAGATAAGATAGATAGTAGATAGATGATAAATCAATAGATTCATGATAGATAGATAGATAGATAGATAGATAGATAGATAGATAGATAGATTGATAGATAGATAGATAGAGGTTGGTGAATAAGTTGGTGATTGACAGATGCACAGACAGGTAGATAGATAAATGATATAGTTAGATGATATGTAAGAATGGAGTATTTGCAAAATGAGCTGACTGGATTTCATACAACCAAGCTAAAATAAAATAGGTTTCCATTCTTCATAAATATTTTTAGAACTTGGGTTGATAAGCTTTTAAAATAGCAACGCTTTTTTTCTGAAATAGCCAGTTTGAACTGACATAGCTGAGGCAGAAACAGTGACCTGTCTACATAGATGGCCCGAGTTACAGTATCTCAGTGGAAACTTCCCCTTCGGGATTAGTTTACCGAAATATCTTCTGTCTAAAAGAGGAATGAACACTTCCATTTTAAAATTGTGAAATAGTTATCTTAGGTAGGGTTTTTATTTGCTGTATTAAAACACCTCTATCAAAAGCAACTTGTGGAGGGAATGGTTATTTCAGCTTAAAACTCTCAGGTCATACTCTGTCTTTGAGCAAAGTCAGGGCAGAAACCTGAATGCAAGAACCAAAGCAAAGTGTATGGAGGAACTCGACTTACCAGCTTGCTCTTTCTCAGCCTGCTGACCACCTTCCCAGAGGTGGCACTGTCCACAGTGAGTTGTGTCCTCTCCCATCAATCATGGATCAAGCAAATGCACTATACACTTTCCCACAGACCAGTCTGATAGAGGCACATTTTCAATTGAAGTTCCTGCTTCCCAAATGAGGCTGGCTTGTATTAACCAGCTAGCATAATAGTCCTCTTAGATGTTTTGGAACGTAAAACTATTCTGCAATATGATATCGGGAGTGATTGTGGTTTGTTTAAGTTTATTAAGCCTTTACTGGTTGGCCCTGAATATGTTAAAGCTGTCAGATATATGAGCTATTGTCCTGAGGTAAGAGGTGAGCCTGCCAAATCACAGTAATGGAATATTGGGGACAGTCTCCCAACAGTCATTAACTGTCTCAACAATCCAGTAACAAGTGCCTTCCCTGTTAGTATTACCACATTCTACAGAGTTTATTAATCATGGAAAATGTCCTGTTTGTCCATTAGGACTTAATAGTGTGCTAATTAGCACTGAACAGATTAAACATGCTATCTTTAATTTCCTTTTTTTTTAACTGCTTGAAAATTGCCATATCAAAACTAAATGAACTGTAATAATGTAGTGAGTGGGAAGGAGGCCAGGAGAAAATGAGGGAGGGAGAAAGAAAGGGAAGAAGAGGGGGGATTTCAGTCAAAGCACCATGTCTGATATGTTCATGTGGTGAAACTCATTAATTTACACATTTAAGTGTGAGCCAATATTTATAATAAAGAGAAGCAAAGGTCCTAGGAAGAAACTGAACTTTCTCATAGCCTAGAAGCAACTTTTAATTTAAATCAATGTTGTGCACCAAAGAAAAAGGGCCACCAAGTGATACAGGATATCATAAAGGGCCAGGGTTTGTGGGATGCTCAACTCTGGTGCTTCAGTCCCCAGTCACACAGTTAGATGGATGAGCAGGTGCCAGTTTCTCTTGTTATTGCATATAAGATGCCACTGTTGTGACTTAACTCACAGCCTGAACAAGTGACTGGGGCTTAATTGGATCCCAGTGCCAGAATGCCTGAAAAGAGCTTTACATGTGATCAAAAATGTTTTTCCAGTTTACCCAGAAAAATACCCACCAAACTTAATAAGATTATTAGAAAGAAAAGATCCACACAACCTCATAGTACATACATGTATATGCATAGATACACACACACACACACATATATACAAATGTGTGTATATATATATGTGTGTGTGTGTATACATTCTCCTGTACATATACACACATATATATACACATGTGCATACATACTTATACATATACATATACACATACTTGCATACATACACACACATAAATATATACTCACATACACACAGATACTTGAATATATATAAATGCACATATGCACATACATACACACATGCATACATATGTCTACACAAATGCACATATACACATGCATACACAAACATGTATGCACACATGCATACATACATATATATCACACAAGTACACACTCATCTGCATACATATACTCACATATACACATATATACTCGTATACACACATATATACATGGATATGTATACACATATAGACATACATATGTATACCTATATACATGCAAACACATCCATATACACAGCATAGCTAGTAGTAGTATAGCTAGTTTCATTATTATTTGAACATGTCCTAGACAGGTCTTCATAATAGTATCAGTCTTTTTTTGAGTTAAAAGCTTTTGTTCCTGTGAGTCTCTAGCTTGGTGTTCCTGTGGTCCTGCTGACAGTACAGGGGCAGCTGCTGGCATGGACACTTATGTTTGTTATGAGATGAGTGTGCTGTGAGTGTTCAGACCAGCCTACTGAGCTTACCTGCCTCCAGCAGCAGCATCTTCATACCCAGAGCTCACTCTTCTTGGCTGGATCTCTTTGCAGCACCCTGTGGAGGCCAGTACGTGGGCTCGGAGGGGGTAGTTTTGTCACCGAACTACCCTCATAACTACACAGCTGGGCAGATGTGCATCTATTCCATCACGGTGCCCAAGGAATTCGGTAAGAAATTGCTATTGTTTTTAACTCATTGGCACAAGCTTTAGAGCTACCTAATTTGTTGTTTGTTAAAATGAGGACAAAATGATACAAAAGAAATGCTATTCACTAAAGAGACAGACTTCCTAAGTGAACAGTACAGTGTTCCTTGATGCTCTTCTACCAACGGGGTAGAGAGCATGTACTCCTGTTTACCCCCAGAGTGGCGTTGTATTCCAGCCATTAATGTTGCCCCATCCTATGCTCTGCCCAGAACTGGATTTGAAGTCAGTTGTTTGTAAATGTCAGGCAGCAAGGCACACACAGTTCAAGAGCATAAGTCATAACTCTGCTGTAGTAAATATTTGATATTAATGGTGGGTCTCTACACACTGCCTTTGATAATTCAGGTCTCAGATAAAAGACACAAAACTTTTATATTCATATTAAGCTTTTAAGCACTAAAGCTGAGAAGATATGTAATCTTTGTGCTATTTTGTCTACTTCCCTATCAATAACCCTGAGATATGACCATGTTTCCTGTGGGCAGCTCTTAACTCCAGTTGCCCAGCCCTCATGGCCATGTTGTCAAGATTCACCTAGCCCATGGCATCTTTTCCTTTCTCCACATCCTTCACTTCTCCTCTTCCTGGTCTCACAGGGAACTGAAATTCCACACCTATCTCTCATCTGACCAGTTATAGGCTGTAGGTGTCTTTATTCACCAATCAGGAATAACTTGAGGTGGGGCAAGGTTATATAGCATCACTTAGGTCTACATGAAATCTCCTTATGCCCTGGGGACAACCAGGCCTTGGAAGTCAGTGTTTATCATTACAGTACAGTACGTGCCAACAGACCACACCCCAATGCATCCCTGCACAGCTGGCAGATGGAGTAGCCATCCTTGAGACACTGAGATGTGCAGAGGGTTCCTGGTCATCTTGCACTACTTTATGTGAGGTTTTCCCCAGCTCCAGGTCAGGAAGACTGTTATGTGGTTCTTCCCTGGGGGAAGCCAGACAATAGTTTTTATACTCTTACAAGCTATTTCCATTTTCCTCAATGGTCAACCAAAAGGGGAAAGAAAAAAAAAAGCCATAGACCCACAATTTCCCTTTACATTAAATCAACAGTCACCTACCTCCACAGAAATTTAACACATTAATTTCAATGTGTGAGAATATATTTGAGATAAAAATTCCATTATTTAAAATTGTATGCATCTGTGTGTCTATGTGTATTTGTGCCCGAGCCCACTCCAGTTTGAGGGATCTGATAGCTCTGACTTTCACAAGTACCTGCACTCATATGCATATACTGACACACAGACATATATTTACAAAAATAAAAATAATCTTAAAAAATATTAAAAAGATCATTGTCGATCCTGAGTTTCTGCCTTTGCCTCCAAAAGGAGCCCAGAGCTCCCTTTCTATAACATGAGTCTGATCCATTTGCTAACTGGGTAATGCTTCCGACGACTCCTGCATTCCTGCTGAGGGATGCATGTGTGTTCAGCTCTGGTTGTTCTTAGCCTGGAAGATGCTGCTGCCTCAGACCTTCACAGCTGGTCCCCACTTCCAAGGACAACCTAACTGGACAACCAGCCACAGTATTATCTTCATGGTGTTGCTACTTACTACTTATATATGCCAGAAGAATGTCCTTATATCTCCTGTTAACACAGAGACACAAGGGTTTAAACACCACTACTGATTAAGCACTACATTAATCTTCACTGATGTGGGGTTGTAACATCTTGCTGAAGTTCACAGCTCCACAGTTTCTGCTTTCAGCAGATGAGTTGGGCCCATTTGCCACCTGGGTAGAGAGAGCTTAACTTACGGGACATGCTATGGCCTTCCCTAGGTGACTTGAGTTTCCTAATCCTGTTGATATCACAGACTCAGCTCCTGTGTTTGCTCCAGAGCCTGCTGCACTGTTAGGTGGACAGCTACAAACCATGTTAATGAGGTCTTTAGGACTCCTGTGGGTCCATTGTAAAGTTGATGTTCCCAAAGAGTTCTCAACAGAAAACAGGACTCCTGGACTCACTCTACTCACAATCCGGAAACTCAAGCTGTGGGCATCTAACTTAACAGGATTCAATTCACTGAGGAGGTGTTAGTTGGTGGGTGGGGCGGGAATAGGGGTGAGGTGAGATGTGGCTCATGCTATGACCTCTGAAGCACAAAGTCCTTAGTGAGTCTCATCTACTGAGAAAAACCTACTTAGCCCACAGGCTTGCTTGGTGATGCTCACTAGAAGGTTAAATCTCAAAGGGTAAGCTTCAGAGTGTGTGTGTGTGTGTGTGTGTGTGTGTGTGTGTGTGTGTGCTTTCATCTGTGCAGTATCATGTGTGTCTACATCTTCACACACACCCTCATATTAAACAGCCTTCCTTATGCTTCCTAACACACTCATTTTCTTCTACTTGAATATTTTCCTTAAAGCAGAATGTCTACGTCAGTCCCCTGATAGCTATTATTTAGAAGGACCTTTGGGTAAACCTCACACATAAACAAGTAAAGGAAATAATATGTTCTTGGCTCATATGTCAATACTAAATCACTGGTGCCACCAAATATTGTGAAGCTCTTTGAGTTCATCAATTTTAATATATAAATATTGACTTAGTTTGAAATCCAACCAATGTTACTATGTTTGCTTGAAATTTCATATCCTAAAAGATTTAAAAAAAAAAAAGTATGGAAAAACCCACAGAAATCCCTGAAATGGGGTTCTAAATGAAATGCTTGCTCATTTGGCAGTATGCCAACAGGAACAAGGGCTTCTAAGAAGTTTCTAATTCCTTATCAAAGTACCATGAAGCTTGGTTCTGACACAGCAAAGTTTTCATGGAACAAAATATAATCATTAAAAAAAGAAGAATGCTTTCATAACTATTTTTAGATTATTTGAATGCTGTATATTAAAAATATGTCTTATACGATATTCAAATTCACAAAATAATAATTCCTTTTCAATACTAAAAGAGCCAAAGATGAAATAAAAGTGTTTTAATCACTGAAAACACAGAAAATAAGTTTGTAGGGTTGTTTTTACTTTGTTACAATGTTTTATATTTTATGTGTAAGAGTGTTTGCCTGTGGATATGCCTGTGCACCAGATGTGTGCCGTGCCTGCAGGAACCAGAAGAGGGCATCAGATTCCCTGCAACTGGAGTTGTAGACAGCGAGTCATGGTGTGGGTACAGGGAATCTAACCCCAGTCCTCTAGAAGAACAAGTGCATTTAACCACTGAGCTATCTCTCCAGCACCTGGTTTGTATTTGTATTTATAAGACTCCTGAAACAGTGATCTTCAGCAGAGGAATAACTAGTGTGCACGTACAAGCTCTCCTTTGCTCTTTGTAAGACTGTGTCCCACCCCATCTCCTTGTTTTCTAGTGGTATTTGGACAGTTTGCCTATTTCCAGACTGCACTGAACGACTTGGCAGAGTTATTTGATGGAACACATCCCCAGGCCAGGCTTCTCAGTTCTCTCTCTGGTTCCCATTCAGGTAAAAATTTCAAATTATTTTGCACTGAGTTTCTCTCTCTCTCTCTCTCTCTCAATGGAGTACTACTCAGCTATTAAAAACAATGAATTTATGAAATTCTTGGGCAAATGGATGTATCTGGAGTGAGATAACCCAATCACAAAAGAAGTCACTTGATATGCACTCACTGATAAGTGGATATTAGCCCAGAAACCTAGAATAGCCAAGATACAATTTGCAAAACACAAGAAAATCAAGAAGTAAGAAGAACAAAGGGTGGATACTTCATTCCTCCTTAGAATAGGGAACAAAATACCCATGAAAGGAGTTACAGAGACAGAGTTTGGAGCTAAGACGAAAGGACCATCCAGAGACTACCCCACCCGGGGATCCATCCCATAATCAGCCACCAAACCCAGACACTATTGCATATGCCAGCAAAATTTTGCTGAAAGGACCCTGATATAGCTATCTCGAGTGAGGCTATGCCAGTGCCTGGAAAATACAGAAGTGGATGCTTACAGTGATCTATTGGATGGATCACAGGGCCCCCAATGGAGAAGCTAGAGAAAGTACCCAAGGAGCTGAAGGGGTCTGAAGGTGAAACAACAATATGAACTAACCAGTACCCCCAGAGCTCGTGTCTCTAGCTGCATATGTATCAGAAGATGGCCTAGTCAGCCATCATTGGGAAGAGAGGCCCCTTGGTCTTATAAACTTTATATGCCCCAGTACAGGGTAATGCCAGGGCCTAGAAGTGGGAGTGGGTGGGTAGGGGAGCAGGACAGGGGGAGGGTATAGGGAACTTTCAGGATAGCATTTGAAATGTATTAAAGAAAATATCTCATTTAAAAAATAAAAAACAAAAAAACAGTTTCAAGCATTCATTTGCCAGCATTGAGTGTGTGAACTAGGCAAACTTTTACTTTACCCAGGAACACTACTTATGTGTAACATGAATCTTCATCCATCAAAATTAAACTTTGCTTAATTTTGGCTTCTTTATATTTCCTGATTCACTAAAATCTTCAAAACTCAACTTTGTGGATTTCTAGCAAGGCCATATAGTGTCATCCCTCAGGTGACTGACAGTTTCGGATTCTCCCCCAGTAGCTTGGGATAGGGGTCTTAGGATCCATATACACAGTTGAGAGATACTTCCCAAGGTGTTATGCCTTTTAATGTTTCTAAGCTAGTGTTGGACTAAATAAATTTTCTCCCACTCCCTACTCCAGCAGGTAATGGTAAGCCGGCACGAGCCCCTCACATGACTGTCAGTACTGCTGTGTGGTCAGCCACAGGCCCTGCTCCCTGTCCTGCACTGATAAGTCTTCCACCCTGACACCAATCTAGTTTATTAGACTCCACAAAGCCAGGACAGGCTTTTAAAATGTTCATAAAAAGCAAGACACATCGGGTCTTAAATCCCTAAATCTAGTTTTGTTCTATTTAACTTGAAGCATTTATTGTGGATTTTCAAGTCCACGCTCCTCCCAGAATGCCATCCACGCAGAGCGAAACAACCTCCAGGTCTGATGTGTCGCCTTGGTTTGAATTTCCAGGTGAAACACTGCCACTGGCTACATCCAATCAGATTCTGCTTCGATTCAGCGCCAAAAGCGGAGCTTCTGCACGGGGTTTCCACTTCGTCTACCAAGGTGAGGAGAGCCCTGTGAGCTGCCCTTTGTGGAGCAATGTGGGGGTGGGGAGCACCCTGTGTTCTGCACTTTGACAGTGATCTGGGGGTTCGCACTATGTGCTGCACTTCCTCTACCAAGGCGAGGAGCGCCCTGTGAGCTGCACTTTGTGGAGCAATGTGGGAGGTGCCCTGTGAGCTACATATTGTGTACCAAGGAGAGGGTGCCTCCCAGGCTTCTAACATGGAAGAAAAGCCAACAAGTTTCATTTCTGCGATGTCTAAATAATCAAAGGCATTCACATATGTGAGACAAAATCACTTATTAAGAATAATTACATTTTGTTTTGGCACATTAAATTGTACTTCTACTTCAAAGACATATTATGTTACTTTTTAGCATTATAAAAATAATTATTAATTAAACTACCCCTGAGTGGCTCTTTGGATCTTACAAAATGACATAAAATACAGCATTTTATCTAATTATATAAATCATGTCATAAACATTTAGAGCTACATGTAGAGTGAAATATAAATATATATTTTAAACAAACATATTTGTTATGGCAAGTAGCTGAAATTATAATTTAACGAAGTCAAACACAGAATTGAGATGTCCATGACAGTTACTCTGAATGAACACCACTTTGGAAAATTAACCGGTCTGTTCCATATCTTTATTCCTGTTTTGTTGGTTTGTTTAATTTGGAGCATATATAAATAAATCTGAGATTGTTTAAAAGTCCCTCCAAATGAAAAAGATGTGGTATTCTCATTGAGCTTGAATATTCATTTCACAAACTTGAAATTAGGGAGGAGAGAACAGGGAAGCTGGAACTGCTCATGGCACAGTGGGGTGGACGGAAGAGCTGCTTCTCGCCTCCACTCAGTCCCGTCCTGAAAGCAACCCTCTTCCAGGCCTGAAGTCCCACATTTCACATCCCAGCACATGAGGCTGAGGCAGGAGGATGGCGAGTTTTCAGCAAAATCTATTCCCAAAACATCCAAAAGAAGGAATACAGTAACTCTTCATTTGTCTCCCTCGGGTCAGCCAGCCAGGAGATCACCATCTACCCTTCAGTGTTTCCCTCACAATTAGAGGGAAATCTCTTATCTGAGCCATTTCCTCTCTTGAGATAAAATTCTCCAGAAAGTGCCTTAGAAAAACTATGCTTTTCAGAAAACCATAGAGGATAGCAGCCATACCATTTGTTTCAATTCTAAAAATCTCACAGAATAATAGCAATTTGCTCAAAATATTTCCCCTAAGAGGTTTCAGTTTTCATCATCAAAATCATATGAATATCTTGGGCAGAGTGTAGCAATGATGCTGGCAGCCAGCACACAGGAGAAATATTTCTCACCCTTAAGTGGCAAATGTTTCAACAAAGTTGTTGGGGGAATTAAAAGTAGTTACATTGTTTTAAAGTTGTAGTTTTTGTTAAATGTAAGTGGCCAGTATATTTTTAATTGACTTTGGTAGATAATGACTAATTTAGGCAAGCTGGCTAAACTTATTTTCTTCAAATGAGTTTGGAATTACTTTTTTCCATGTAGATACATAATCCAGAACTCACATTTCTTCTATAACAAAGGCAGCTTGATTGTTTTGAGTAAATGTTTCCTTTTAGGGAAAAAAAGATCACATTAACATTAGGAAATGAATTCAAGTTACTAACAACAGGAGTCTTTGTATGGGGCTTCCTCTGGCTTTTGACAAAGCTTAGATCATTGATCAGATAAGCAGCAAAGGACCCAAGGATTGTGCTACCTGGAGTTCACAATCAGATGACATGTTCTGGAAAACAAATCATTCCATGCATATGTGTGTGTGTGTGGCAGAGTGTGTTTTTGGTTCATGTGTTTGTCAAGTGCATGTCAGTGTGTGTGCGTGTGTGCACATACATGTGTGTAGAGGCAGGAGGTCCCTGTAGGTGTCTTTCTCAGTCTCTCTCAGCCCTATTTTTTAAGACAGGGTCTGATTGTGAACTTAAAGCTCACCAATTTGTTCAGACCAACAGGACAACCAGCTCCAGGGATCTACCTGTCCGCACAAACCCAGCCCTGGGATTCTGGTGCACACCACCACACCCAGCATTTAAATTTCCATAGGGATCTGAGTTGACTTCCTCATGCTTGTTTGGTAAGCGCTCTATTGTCTGATCTGTCTCCCAGTCCTGAAAAATTGTTTCTTTATATGAATTCAGGCATCATCATTAAAATATGTAAAACTTCAAAAAACTAGAGAGCAAACATTTATAGAAAGAATCAGTTTCCCTTGTACAATAATGAGTCTGGCATATTTATTGTCTTACAAAGTTCAATACCCCACCTTTCCCTACTCGCTACTGCTGAGTTTATGCAAAATGAGCCTTTTATCAAAGCTAAATCCCTTGATCATAAAGATGGAGGCTTGTGAATCCAGTTTATAAACTACTCAAAGGCAAAAGGAAAACTCTTCAATCCAGAAAGTTCAATTGAGCACTGTTCTTGTTTTTGTTTTTTAAATACAGTTACATTGTAGCTATGCATTATTTGTGCCCTTATTATATACAAATGTTGCGAATGGCGATAGCTTCACTCATCCCGAAGTTATTAAAGCTTGAGACTTCTCAGTGACCTTGTGCTCTGAGATTATAGGATGCTTGACCCCTGTTAGCAGGTAGACAGTCCATTATGAAGAACATCTGAGATGCCAACACAAGCCACACGTCAAAGGATGGATTGCAGAAGTGTGCCTGGGACTCAGGTGTGGAAAACTGCCCTGGCTGGCTGCCTCACAGCCGACAGTGTCTGCCTCTTGGTGGAGAATGTAGGGATTCTGAGAACAAACAGTTATTAGCTTCTAAGCTTCTTCTTCTTCTTTTTTTTTCCTCCTAAGCTTTATAAGAAGTAGTTAGTTATGCTGTCAATGCACAGAGGCAAGAGTGTCTCTGTGGGGAGTTACTTTAGATGGGCTGGTCTGTGGGCACATTTATGAGGCAGTCAGTTCTGAGGCAGAGACTTCTGAAGTATCTCAAAGTGAAGAAAGCCAACCAGCAGGCAGGCGGACCTTCCGGCAGCATGGAGCATTTGCAACTCCCTGTGCTTGACTGTGGATGGGGTATGAGCAACTGTGGCGCATTCTTGCCTCTGTGGCTCCCCTTTAGTATCCAGGCATTATAAACTAAATAAAGCCTTTCCTCCGCTCTGTCACTTACAGTCAAGGTGCTTTATCACAGCAACAGAAAGGAAAATAAAACAAAGACTTAACAGTGGCAGGCAGGGAGATGCCACCTGCACCTCTCATTTACCTATTCTGTGGCATGGACCGATCCTGTCCAAGTTAACTCAGTGGCTCAGTTTCTCATAAGCATACCATTTGGGTTTTGTCGGGGTGCGGATTTGATTTGGTTTTTTTTTTTTTTTTGACTTTGTCTGAACCTTTATTTTTATTTTATCTGCATGGGTGTTTTGCTGTCTCCTGTCTGTGCACCACTGTGTACAGTACTCAGAAAGTCAGAAGAAGGCACTGGATCCCCCTGGGACTGGAATTAAAGACAGGTGTGAGCTGCTATGTGGGAGCTGGGAATCAACCCAGTGTCCTCTGGAAAAGTAGCCATTACTCCTAACTGCTGGGTCATCCCGCCAGTCTCCAGAATACTGTTTCCTAATCATCTTCCATTCAGGCCTGGCTGTTTCAACATGCAGGTCCATGCCTCTTTCAGCCAGCTCTGTGTAAGCCACTCTCACCAGTGTCAGAAAGCAGGCAGAATCCACTGTCTACTTTTGTGTGAGAAGAAGCCACGATTCTTAGGCTTTCCACACAATGGGGAAAGGGGCAACTGACCTCAGCTTGCTTCTCTGAGTCATGGCTCTGGGACACCAACCAACTAACTTCACATAACCTTCTCTAGACCCTGGTCAGAACTGAAATAGCATACAGCCTGTCCCATCTACACAGGAGAACCATTACTCCTCAACAATATCTGGACAGAACCTCAACTGCATCCACACTCAAATAATAGCTTGCCCCACACTCATCCGGTTCCTCTGAACTTGGGTGATAAAAATGGAAACCAAGGGTCTCATTACAATGAAGCCTTGCACCTACACACTGTTGCTTCTTTTCTCTGGCTGCTTTTCTGAGATGCTACAGGCTGAAAGTACAGTTGATTTTGCATTTTCAAGGAAGTCACCTTTTGCATCAAGCACTTACACAAATGTAATTTTTTTTTTTTTTTTTACCAAGAATGATTATGATGAGACTGTGTATGTAATTCACTGGTGTTTTACTAATTCGCTAACTATGACCAGCTTGTCGTGTCAGAATCCTCAACTCCAAGCAGATAAAGACTGTCTCTGTGTCACTAAAGGAAATAAGAGAAATCCCTAAATGCCCTGCAGTTTATTCTTTGTGTTCACCTTCTGTAGCAGGACGAAGTAGAAGGCCACACACATGCTTCTTAGATGGATGATGGCAAAGGTTGCTGCATGAGTTTCTCATTCTCTCCGAATAATTTGGCCTGAGTTTTTACCCACTCCAGGCTCTGTGAGACCGCGTAAAGAAACACTAAGCCTCTCACTCAACCCAGGGGCATGACCGGGTCGGTGGGGCGTGGTGAGGAGGGGCAGGGCGTGAGGGTTTCCTTTCTCCCTCACCTGCCTTCCAGCTGACCTTATGTTGCTCTCACTTCTCTCTCAGATACTTTCACAGTTGTTTTGTGATGTGACAGATGTTGTTTAAGACAGAAAGAACAGTAACAAGAGGAAAGAACTCTTGCATTCTGCCTGAAAAGCCTGGATGAGCAGGAACGGGAGGTCCTAATGGCAGGAGGGTTCCCAGCAGAATGCGGCCCTCTAGATGTTACAAGGGTCCACTAAGCACTGCCCCTCTCTCCCATTTTCTCTAGGTTCCCTTTGCTTCCCAAGCTTCCAACTTCCTGAAATGTCTTTCATAGCCACATATGCACACAGTGTTACTCATTTATGTAATTGCTTTAAAAATTGACAACTGTAGAATCCTTATCTGCATCCACTTTCCAGGGAGCAAAAGACCCTCAAAACCTCATAGACCTAGGCATTTACTTCCCAAGACAAAGAGATCTGCATACCTTGGCAACCCAGGGGAACCTTAGCAGAGAGAGAGCAAGGATGACAGGTGATGACTGACTGCTGTGAGCGTGCTTCTCTCAGGGCCACTACATCCTTCAGTATCTTCGTTTACATATAGGAGATAGAAGGACCTGAGTGGAGCAAACACCAGTATAGGAAAAAGCCCCACCACATTAGATGGGGTCATTGATCTGCTGTGGCTCCCATGGTGCAATCTATGCTGCCTGTGACAATGTAAGTACACAGCATCTGCAGTGTAGCTCCAGGTCAATAGAAGGGGCCCCCTGCCTCTCAGCACCAAGCCACTGACTCTATGGCTTTTCCTTCTCATGGGTTGGTCAGCCCTGCTGGAATGTTCTACTTCAAGTTATCCCTCCACACTGAGTCTACCCCTCTCCCTTCCTTCTTCATTTCCAAAGCACAGGGTGATACAGTTTGAGGATGGCTTTCTAACTGTCCATCTCTAAGTACTGAATGGCTGAATTATAGGAATATGATTTTCCACCAACACTATCAGGGAGAACTGACCCTGTCTGTCAGGATAAACCCTGGGAACAAAATGAGGTTTTAGATTTTCACCTCTTCTGTGTCTAGTCTCAAAGTCCAGATGGTCTTTCCTTTCCTACACTATCAAACTTTAGTTTGCCCACATCTGTGTGGCTAGATGAGTCCCTTGCTGCACCATGGACCTTCCCTTTTTCATTTTTTGTTTGTTTGTTTGTTTGTTTTAACAAAGACTACTTGCTGGTACTCACTGACATTAAAATTAAGCATCACAGTGCAAAGAGGGATGGAAACAAATTTGTTCATGCTTTTTCTCCAGTTGGGAAGGAAGGAATTCCTCAGCCTAGAAAAATCACAGCCTAGCCTAACCCCACCCCCTTCCCCCCTTGCCAGATGAGTCTTTCCTTGGTCTTTAAGGCTCCCCCTGCAGGTGATCATCTGCACTCCAAGTATAGAGTATTTTGGAGGAATAGTTGTGGGGCCTACATCAATATTGTAGAGTGTTACTTTTTCACGGCAATGACATGAAGAAAACTTTCTTAACGAGTTGTTAGCTGCATAGAAGAACATTGCTAGCTGTAGGCCCAGCATTTTATTGCAGTTCTACAGAACTGCCTTCATCCATACAATTGCATGTCCAGCAACTCCCTACTTCCCCTCACCCATCCCTGTCCACCACCACCCTGCTCTCTGTTCCAGGGAGTATGATTGCCCTGGATCCTTCATAGAAGAGGAAGAGTGCCTTCTGTTTGCTGCCAAGACCAGCTCGTCTCACTTAACACAGTGCCCCTCAGAAACCTGCATGCCATCACAACGATCAAAACCTTTATTTCTGTGGTTTAATAAAAGTCTCATACACATTCATAGACCACGTGTATTTATTATGCAGTCATCTTCTGATGGACACTACCCTAGTTAGTTTTCATTGTTACCTTAATGATTAATTAATGGGGAAGGGCCCAGCCTACTGAGGGAACCATCCCTAGGCTGATGGTCCTGGGCTATATGAAAACGCCATCTTAACACAAACCTGAGTGAAGCAGGGAACGAGCCAGCAAGCAATGCTCCTGTGTGGTTTCTCCTTCCAGCTCCCGCTTGAGCTTCTCCCTTGACTTGCCTCAGTTATGTATGGGTGGTGATGTGGACGAGTAAGCTAAATGCTCCATTTCATCACCAAGTTGCTTCTGGTCAGAGTATTACATCACGGCATCAAAAAAAATGAGGACACTTAGTTTGTTTTCATATATTAGCTATAATATTGTTATCAGACCCTGAATTCAGCTCTTCGGGATAAATATCTAGAAAGATGGTCACATGGTGGGTCCTGTTGTTTAACTGCATAATTTATCACAAGGGCCACATTGAAACAAGTCCTCTTTGGGAGTAGCTTGCCTCACTAGACTCCAGTGTTGCTGAGGAAGTTCGAAAGGCATGGTCACTGTCTTGTTGCCAGCACGGTCATTCTGATTTGAACCGCTTGAATACTAATGAGGCATCACAGGCACTAATTTTCCTTCTATCCCATCTCCCCATCTGAATGAGACCTCTGTGGTGGTCCACAGTGACATCACAGGAGGAAATGTAGGCAGAGAATTGACCCTGGGGTCTTTTCTTACAGAGAGGGTTACCGGCACTGTGTCTACCCTGCATCTACTCCCATCCTCTTCACAACTACTCCTGCCCACCCCCCTCCTCCTCCACTTGGCCTCCTCCGCCTCCTTCTTCCACTTTTTCTTCCTCTTCTTCTTCTTTTGCACTTTTAGCAATATATTTAATAAGAAATCTTTTTTCCAATTAAATATCTATTTATTACCAAATACACATATATGTACATCTGATGGGCAATTTTCAGACAGAAATTTTTTTCTTCTATTGGATATTTTCTTTATTTACATTTCAAATGTTATTTCCTTTCCACATCTCCCCTCTGGAATCCCCAATCCCATTTCTACTTTCCCTGCCCCTATGAGGGTGTTCACCCACCCACCCACCCACTCCCACCTTCCCACCTTGGAATTCTTCTACTTGGAGGCATTGAACCCCCACAGGACCAAGGGCCACTTCTCCCACCGATGTCCAACAAGGCCATCCTCTGCTACATACAGGGCCAGAGCCATGGGTCCTCTACTCTCCCTCCTGTTGCACTCTGCTCTAACACGGTGGCTTTCTGTATGCTTCTTCCCCAGCTGTTCCACGCACCAGTGATACACAGTGCAGCTCTGTCCCAGAGCCCAGATATGGGAGAAGGATTGGTTCTGAGTTCTCTGCAGGCTCCATCGTCCGCTTCGAGTGTAACCCAGGTTACCTGCTGCAAGGTTCCACCGCCATCCGCTGCCAGTCTGTGCCAAATGCTTTGGCTCAGTGGAATGACACCATTCCAAGCTGTGTAGGTAAGTGGGGCCCAGGAAACGAGATGACTACCCAGGGCTGGCTCAGAACCTCATGGCAGGGTTAGAGCTCCGCTGTCACTATTCATGAAGTGATCTTGCTCTTCAGCTATGTGAAGATCAATTGATTATGCCCATAGCCCAATTATACCAACCTTAAAAATAAATGTTTCCTAAAACATAGATTTGTATGTATAAAACATGTTTTCCTTCTTGATCCTCGTTAAGACTCTTATCAATCCTAACGTTAAGAAATCACATAACTTTCATCTGTGGGAGGAGTGTACAGATGGTGGGCTACGGCATTACATGTATGATGCTCCCTTTAATACATCTGTGTTTGAAAAGTGCTGGATAGGACAGTAGTATTGTGACTTGTTATTTACTACATTTGTTAAAGGAAATGTCAGCACAAGGGTGATTATTTCGTGAATTTATCTGTGCATTTCAAGTATCTCTTCTTCTCCCTGGATTGCTCTAAAACTCATCAGTATGATCTGGAGTTGCTTGTCTGTAGACAAAAGGGTACACTCTACAGACACCCTGACATTAAAGTAGAAAAATTATTCCAGTCAGAACTAACTTCAGAGACAACTTTGTTGTAGACAGTCCCTTCTTGGAAAATCTAAAAAAATAAAATAAAAAAAGTGTTATTTATAGACTCAAAGCTTAAAACTCAATTATGTGATGGATATCAATCACTGATGTTGCACATTTGAAGGCAAAGAGATTCAATTTTACCTTGGCTAAAATTGCCACTTAAAATAGCAGGAAAAGTTTCCCTGTCTGATCACAGTGAATGAAAATAGGCCATAGAGCCTCTGCGACTTCACTTGCCTTTTACTTAACGTGGATCTCTCTCTCTCTCTCTCTCTCTCTCTCTCTCTCTCTCTCTCTCTCTCTCTCTTTCAGTTCCATGCAGTGGCAACTTCACTCAGAGAAGAGGGACGATTTTGTCCCCAGGCTATCCTGAGCCCTATGGGAACAACCTGAACTGTGTGTGGAAGATCATAGTATCGGAGGGCTCAGGGATCCAGGTAGGGCCTCAGACCAAGGCCTCTGAGGCAGGCCAGAGGGGCCCTAGCTTTCTTTGTCTTCACTCTTTCTTCCCTCCCTTTCCTCGTCTCTTCTTTCCTTCTCTCATACTCATTCCCCCTCCTTCTCTCTCTCCTTTTCTTCTTCACATCTAGTGTACATTTTTATTTAAAGACTTTTTAAAACTTTATTTGCTTTGTGTTATTCTGGGTTAGGATTCAGCATAATGCATTTGGTTCTGTTTTCTTCATACATACTTTGTCCTCGTTCATTCTTGCTCCACTGCCCTCCTTCCCTCTCCTCCCTCCCTCTCTCCGGTCCCCCTCCTCCCTACGGTACACCCTTGTACTCTCCAGTCATGGGCACACAGGTGAAAATTTGTTTCCCTTTTCTGTATCTGCCTATAAAATGTCTTTAGTAATTTTCAATATTTGCAAAAAAAAAAAGGATTTTATTTAGTTATTTCTAAAACTCTGTTTTTATAATTTATATGAGAGGGATGTGTGGATGCTCAGGTACCTGAGCAGCCAGAAGAGGGCAGAGAAGCCCTGGAGTTGAATTGCCAAAGGTTCTGTGCCACCTGCCTAGGGTGCTGAGAGTGAGACCCAGATCCTCTGGCAGAGCAGTAAGTGCTCTTAACTGCTGAATCATCTCTCCAGCTCAATAATTGATTTTTAGAATAATGGCTATGGGAACTGTTATTTATAGAGATTTTCCCATGTCCTGTCATAGATTAGCTCCTTTCAGAGAGAGAGAGAGAGAGAGAGAGAGAGAGAGAGAGGAGAGAGAAAGAGTTAGAGATATAGAGATACATATAGAGATATAGAGATACATATATATAATATGTAATATATCATCTTATTAATATATTATCTTACTAATGTATTGTCTTATTAATATATTTAATCTTAATAACATATTTAATATTTTAAAATATATATTATCTTGTTAAATAACACTTATATCTATTCTTTGACAATTTTCTGTATGTATGAAATATATTTGTTTACATCCATCGACCCATCCTACTTCCCCTGACACCCTTTTCCCATTTGACCCCAATATGACCCTCTCCCATTTTTGTGTCCTCGAATTTTTCACATAACCCAGTGAGCCCATTTGTGTGTGTGTGTGTGTGTGTGTGTGTCTTAGTTATAAAAAGCTCATGTATATGAATTAGTGTGATTAAAATAAAACACGGTAACTCTGCTTTGTGACCCGGTAGATCCAAGTGATCAGCTTTGCCACAGAGCAGAACTGGGACTCTCTGGAGATCCATGATGGAGGAGACATGACGGCCCCGAGACTGGGCAGCTTCTCAGGTAGGGTGGTCCTGCATTTCCCTTTGTCTAGGCTTTTGAACCAGAATGAAAGCCAAAGGAAGAACAGAAACTAGTGTGTGGACAGTGCCCACAGCAATTCTTTCTCATAATGCCTGCCAGTGGGCCAGGTCCGAGTGTGTAACCATAGAGTCAGGTGAGAGTGACATGGCAGTGGGGTCCTGTGCAGGAGGCCATCTGGAGGAGCCAGGCAGCTCAGCAATTAATGCTAGGATTATGAGGCTAGCCATGGATGCAGAAACATGAAAGTGACAATGCTGAAAAGGAGGCTTCCCCAAGGCCAAGAGACCTGGGAAATGATCTAGTATACCTTAAAGAGGCCTGTGGTCTGTCATTCCTCGCTGTGAAAGGATGGTGACACTTCATAAGCCTGACACCTCCCATCCCCAGCTCACAAAGGCATGAACCCTGGCCTGTACTGTGGTGATTGGCAGTGCAGTCAGTCCTTGCCCCTTCCAGCTTTATGTGTGTGCCTGTGTTGGGTCACCTTCCCTAGGCATTGTCCTCTCAGAGAACCACTGGCAGTGTTAACTCCTCCCTTCTCTTGTCACCATGTCCCTAAAACTTTTATCATCTGTGCACGGTAGTCTAGTCCACTGCTGTGTATCATAAAAACACATCTGGACAAAGTCCTCAGTTTCAGGCACAGAATTGTCTAGTATGATGCAATAAGTGTCTCACAAGACTTCTTTTCAAGTGGATCATTCTTTTTTTGTTGACTTTTTACTAAGAAATGGAAAAGGCATGAGGCCTTCACAGTGCTAACCATGAGATGGATTGTATCTTTAGATGACAGAGAGATTGTGGCTATGGCTTGTCAGCAAATGAAAACATTGCTGCACGGCCAGCCACATAGGTTGGGTGGTAAAGTACCAAAGACTTAGAATCGTTCCTCACCACTGCCTGTCACTATCTTTATTTGGCTTGTAACACCATTGGGTGTTTAATGGACAACAGGCTATTAACGAACAAGGAATTTCCATGTAGAATTTTTCCACATGGAAAGTCTGGCTGAGTTCCTCATCCAGGAGCCTCCTGTCAGTGTCCTATTTACGGTGAGATTTATAGAAACTTTAGTGTGTATAACTGACAGAGTTTTGAATAAAGTAGAAATCCTCTGCCATTAAGAACAACAATAAGCCCGTAATTTAAAACCTGCACGTAGAATGCCAAATTCAATTGGATTCTATGACATCTGTTTATCTAGCTAGCTTTGCTGGGAGAGAATGGCTGTTCTGGGGCTGTGGGGCAGGAGGGCACAGTTGGGAGGAGTGGGAGGGAAGAAGGAGATTAGTGGAATGTAGCCACACCTGGGGCTGGGAGCTTCCACACTGAGAACCACGCTCCGACCGACCTCCACTTCTGCTTCACTCAGTGACCAAGGAAAGAAAACAGTGCTGTTCCCTGTGCACAGTGTTCAGAGGTGCTTGTGGATTTGTTTGTTTGTTTGTTTGTTTTAAGTCAACCAGGAGAAATAACCCTTAAGAGTCTTTGTTATTGAGCTTAACAGGTGGATCAGCAAGGTTTGAATCTTGACACACAACGTTCAAAAATCTTTAACTCCGATTCCAGGGAACAAAGTGTGCTCTTCTGGCATTCACAGGCCCTGGGCATGCACATGGTTCCCACAGAAAACACCCATCTACATAAAGAAAACATAGCACTTAATTTAAAAGATAGTTTGTTTGAGTTAGTACAGCAGTGCAGTTCTGATGCTCACTGCCTGGAGCTGGAGGTACTTCTCAGGTTGGAGGTAGAGCTGGTTCTCCACGGACCCCATCAGATACCAGTGAGAAGCTAACGCCCGGCTGACATGGAAAATGAGCTGTAAATTCAGGGCTTCGGTGCTGATGGGCCTCTGGAATAGTTCTCAGTGCTCAGAAAATACACACGTATTAATTTTACAAGACAGGAGAGGGACCAGCCAAATAGAGACTTTCTTTATGTAAGGGGAATCCCAGGCACTAGAATGTTATTTCTCAAAGTACATCACCTTCTAGGCACGCTGGTGTGTGTTACCATCTATGATGCTGATCTGAGCTGTGGTGTCCAGATTTTCAGAATGTTCATATTGTGTACTCATGAGTGGCTGCATTATTGGCGGTAGAGCAGAACCTAATCTTTTACCCTTTTCATCTCAGACCACAAGACATGGAGCTGTTACCTCATGAGTTAAGCCCTGACCCTTAGCCACTGGTATTCCCAATGTGGTCATCCTGAGTTGTCATGGCATAAACCTAACTGTGGTTACCCCAAACTCAGTGGTCCATAGACTTTTCCATGAGGGACCAGAATATCCCTGTGAACTGGAAGATACCCAGGGCTTAGAGGTAGCCTGGCACCACTGTCCAACAACCCTCTGACCTAAATTTAACCTCTGACTTTTCTATTTCAAAGTTGTCAGATAGACAAGGAATGAAAAATAGCAAGACAATAAAATACTGAGAAAACACCCCAGTGGATATCTTGTAACCTTCCTCCTTTTAAACAGTAAACTTGCCGTTGATTACAATGGCTGAAGTGTTTGCTCTGAGACAGGGGGATGAGACAGTTATGGAAACATGAAGCACCCCTAAGGTTCTAGCTGAGACTTAGCTTCCGTTCTTTTCTAAAATGGAAATAGGGATTTTAACAACGAAGCAAGTTTCTAGGTTTGCTTCAGGGAATCCCTCTTGTAAAAATAAGTGGGCCATTTGTAGTTCATTGCAGCGAGAGGCAGCTTGTTGCTTTCCAGTTAATTAGTAGAAAACGAAAATCCACAAACATTTTCAACAATGAATATTAAACAAAAGTAAATATTGGGTTGGGAAATGGCCCCATTAGCCAAGTGCTTACCACGTGAGCATAAGGACCCGGACTCAATCTCTAGTCTAGAACCCACGTGAGAAGCAACTGTGCTTTCTGCCTACAATCCTGTCTATCATCCCAGTTCTGGGAAGATGGGTACAGGGTATCCAGAGCACACTGGTAACCAGTGGGGCTGAGTCAGTAAGCTCCAGGTTCAGTGACAGGCTGTGACTAAAAAACACGGTGTGAAGTGACAAAAGAAGGCACCTGGAAAGCACCTGGCACAGATACAGACATGTATGCACACTAAATTAAACTATAAGTAAACCAGTCTCAGACACTATCAAATTAAAAAAATATATTCTGGAAGATACAAATCTAATTAAAATAACATGACTGGACCCTTGTGAAACAAAACAAGCTTGCTTTATATAAGACGTTTCTCTAAGCAATTAAGAATGTCAGATTAATAAAAATCTATGTTTGCTTAAATACAGTGGCTTTATATTACATTACAGGTTTTTTTTTTCCACTAAGTCCTATGTCCCATTGGGGGCTACTCTAGGCAGACCATTATATAGCATTGACTTACAGACAGAGCTGCATTTTAGGGCATCTTGGAGATGCTTGCCACAAGTGTGAGTGGATGTTTTCTAAGGCGTTTGCAAACTATAACTAATTACACAGCAGCCTCATGGCAGCAGAGAATCATCATTGCCACCTCCACATCCTGGATGCATGGACCGATAGATGTCCACTGACCTGGGATTTCTCAGGCCCATAACTATGTAAATATCAAGCATCAACTTGCATGAATAGTAATAAACAATCAAGCAAGCTCTGGAATGTGTGCCCCATATGAACAATTGGGTGTGATGCTGGACACAAGGGAAGGAGTTGCCCTCAGTGCCACTCCCATGTGGCTGTGTTTGGACCCTCAGGCAACGGCTTTACTCACTAGATCCCAAAGGGAGTGGAACTCCTTGTGATGGATGGATCAGACTCTCGATTTGGCAGAACTGGGCATCTGATGAGCAGAGTGACCATGTGGAAGTCACGTCAATAAAACTGAGGCACCAACTCTTCTTAGTTCATAGTTCTAGAGCAGACTAGGCAGGGCCTGTCTGTCTTTCCTCCCATCTTCTGATAGAGGTGAGATATCTTAGGTCTACCCTATTTCTACTCTTGACACTTTCTGGTTAAATCACCTTGAGTTCATATTTTCAACTTTCCCTCTGTCTCTTTGCTATCTCTCTCTGTATATGATATATATATATATATATATATATATATATATATATATATATATATCAATATATATATATATCATAGTATATGGGCCCTCATGTCTGATTAGAGAAAACAGCACAGGCCAGCAATGTCCCCACACAAGCAATCAAAAGCCTGGAGTCTTCATGAGGGCTCTATGGTCTGTGACCAAACCTAAAGGACAGGGCTTTTACTCTGGCAGTGTCTCTGTGCTTGGTCAAACGTGCTGAAAATGCTGAGGGTTTCTGAAGGCAGAAGAATCTCCATGTTTGAGTTTTCTTTTTCAAGGGTACAATGTATTTTGAAATTTCATACTCGGTCAGTTTCTCTTCTCCTATGTGTTTTTGGGGTGGTCTGCTATGGTGGTGGTTTTGTTCTGTTTGATTGTTTGGATCATTGGATTTTTTTTGTTGTTGTTTTTTGTTTTTTTAATGGGGTGGTTGGTGTGGGGATTTGACACCAATAAAGCCCAGTTAGGAAGGCCATTGAGTATGGTGATAGTTGTAAGGTTGGGAACTAAAAATTACTCAGTGAAATTCCAAGATTAAGAACAGAGTTCATAAATGCATTGAGGATAAAAGATTGAGTCTTCTCCACTTTTGGGAACATAGCTATATCACTGAAAGTTGGAAGGCCAGAGGCACTTAGTGGGTTGCAACTCTTCTGGGAGGGCGTAGTCTTCTGGGAAGACCCTTTCACAGGAGTTGCATATCAGACATTTACATTAAAATTCTTAGCAGTAGCAAAATTACAATTATGAAGTAGCAATGAAAATAATTTTATGACTGGGGTCAATACAACATGAGGAAGAACATTAAAGGGTCATAACATTAAGAAGATTGAGAACCACAGCCTTAGAGGAAGGGCATTTCTAGGAGATTATTAACTCCAAGGCTAGGATGGTAGAACTATATACAGAATGCATACCTTACATAGAATGTATATGATATGTATATAATACAGTACGTGAATTGTATGTAATATACATACATGTACAACATGTAATTAACCATTTTGAATACAATGCTTATGAAATCAATATCTGAATTTCACACTTCTAATTAAATGAATGAATAGTTCTCTACACCATAGATCGTGATGTGTGCAGAGGGGTGAGGAGCACAAAGGCTTTCTTGGCATCATCATCATCATCATCATCATCATCATCTTATAATAACAACAACAACATATGGTGGTTGGAGTGTCATATGCTGAGCTGGTAGACCAAGTGTGGGTAAGTGAGACTGGGGCATTCATGTCCCCATGTCTCCCCACAAACATACTTGCTACAAAGCAGCAAAGCAGCAGAGGGGAGCTCGACCTCCCCTCAGAGTGCTAGAGCCTTAACTGTGATGGGGCTGTGAATGCACAAACTGAGATCCTGCTCTCAGAAAAAAAAAAAAAAAACTAATCAAAGCTTGCCTAAGTGTCACAGGGCCAATGCACTCCTGGATGTATTCTCCCCATGCTGATGCATATTAAGCCAAGGCATTGCCACCAGCTTTCACAGGCTTGTGCCACCAGTGCCCACCTGCCACGGAGAACAGCCAGCAACCAAGCCATCCCAGAAGGAACACAGCATCACACGACTATGCTTGCCCCAGTTCCATAGCCTGAATAGTGAGTAGCTGAATAAAAGTCCAAAGGCATTCCACGAAACCTGGATTGCTTTTAGTTTATTTTTCTAAAATTTCAAGACAAAAGGAGACCAAGAAGAAGGATGAGGAACTTTGGGTGCAGCCACAATACTCTCAGTGATAATGGCTTCAGAGCTTTGTTCAGATCCCATGCTAGCATAGGGCTGAGACTCAGATGAAGTTTGCAACTCAGATTGTGCTGTGGCTTCCATGTGAGCCTGACTTGGAGAACCTCTGTGGATGAATCACTAGGCCTAAAGTGTATTCAGGGATCATACACACACTGGGACTGCTATGATATCCACTTGTATATGCATCATGGACACAGAGAAAACTATGTCTTATGTCTAGAATGATAATTGATACATTAGACCTCTTTTTATGCTACAGCAGAAGATTTCTATTCTGCTAGTAATCACTTCAGTTCTTTTTAGAAGAATAGTTTTTAAATTGGATATGATCCAATGTCATTGTAGACATGCATGAAATTCTCGATAAAAAAAAAATCTAAGTTATGTGAAGAAAAATGCTATACAAGACCAAAGTTTGGATTTTTTTAAGAGCACCATCAATACTTAAGAATTTTTTCCTATGATACTTAAGAGTATTTATAAAGCAGATTCTAAAATATTTTAATTGGTTAATAAAAATAAATAAGAACTAGGTGTCATAAGAAATACATATTTCAAAACAAAATGATTGACATCTTTGATAAATTCAGTGCTTTGGTTTTTCATTTCTGCTTGGGTAGGAATATGTATGTAGATCTTTTTTAGTAAGCCATTGAAAAAATCACTTTTAGAAGCAGGCAGGTTATAAATTATAAATGAGTAAAATAGAGCAGAATTCATGCAGACTTGTATCTGACAGTTGGAATTAAAGGAAAGCAAATATCAGTATACTGAGAGTAGACTCTGCAGGGACAATAATAAAATTTTGCAGCTTCCTTTGTTATGTGTCATCCTAACTGGGTCACCGTAAAACAATGTGATCAGAATATTCTGCCTGCGGCAACATTTTAAGAAATCACTCAGTTATATTTTGCATGGGGGGAATAAGTACCTGCCATTAGACTACCCTGAGAAGATCCAAAGTTAGCCCCAGAGTGTGGAAGATGCAGGGCAGCCTCTCTATCCTGAGGTGGCCTGGCGATGATAGACCCATTGTCTATAACCCCCCTGAAGCATATGATAAATAGCTGCTAGATTTCATGATTGGCATACCAGGAATTATAATCTTTCATCTGAAAAGAACGTATGAATTCACAAACCGATGTCATATCCATCACCCATTAGCTCATCCAAGTGAAAGACTTACCCTGGTTTCATTTTATGGAGTCAGAATACCTTCAAGTTTATGAAGGTGGCATGAAATGATGGAATTAACTCACCCTGGAGCCTGGCATATGAGTGGGTTTCTGAGTCTGCTGTACAGTAGCTGAAAAAGTCAAGCATCCAAAAAAAGGAAAAAAAAAAAAAAAGCCTCGGGTGGTGGTGGTGCACACCTTTAATCCCAGCACTTGGGAGGCAGAGGCAGGCAGATTTCTGAGTTGGAGGCCAGCCTGGTCTACAAAGTGAGTTCCAGGACAGCCGAGGCTATACAGAGAAACCCTGTCTCGAAACACCAAAAAGAAAGAAAGAAAGAAAGAAAGAAAGAAAGAAAGAAAGAAAGAAAGAAAGAAAGAAAGGAAGGAAGGAAGGAAGGAAGGAAGGAAGAAGGGAGTGAGTGAGGGAGGGAGGGAGGAAGGAAGGAAAGAAAGAAAGAGAAAGAAAGAAAGAAAGAAAGAAAGAAAGAAAGAAAGAAAGAAAGAAAGAAAGAAAGAGTCAAGCAAAGCTTATGTGCACATCCTTAAGCTGGGAGCTGGGAACTCACAGATAACTTGTGTAGAATGTATGACAAGACAACCAGACTTTCCAAAGTCAATTCCTACATTTGAATTTGAAAAAGAAACACTGGTAGTCTGGTGTGGTTTCAGTAGCAGGTAAGAAGTTGTGGATTCTCTGTTGGTAGGAGCCCTGTGGTGCTGTGCTGATTAGTTTTAACTGCCAATTTGATGCAACTTAGAATCACCTGGAAAAGTCTTAATGAACTGGCTGGGTCAGGTTGGCCTATGGGGCATGTCTGTTGGACCTTGTCTTGGTTTGTTAATTGAGGTAGGCAGCACCATTTCTCAAGCCAGGCGCGTTCCTATAGAGAAGAGAAAGCAGAACCAAGCAAAGTTCCTTGTGGATTTTTTTTTCTTTATTTTATTTTGGATGTGGTGGGTTGTTTGATTTTTCTCTGCTGTCTTGACTGTAGAGATGATATATTGAATGCCTATGTTAAATTCGCCAAAATGATGGACTATAACTGGAAATGTAAGTCCAATAAAATATTCCTGGCCTGCTGTGCTCTCTAGCAGGGTATTTCAGAGCAGTAACAGAAACACAACCAGAACAGTGAGAGCCAAGAAGAGTGTTTCCTTATAGAATCAGTAGTTACTTTAGCAGAGCAAAAAGTGGAAGCAAACACTGGAAGATTCCCCCAGTGTCAGATAACTCAAACCATGTAGTCTGGACCATGGGATGAAAACGTGGGGGAGGCTATTACATCCACAGTTAATATCATTTCTCTTCATGTGCCAGCCACGTGACAAGAATGCAAGATCAAAGATTATAAATGTTGTGGTACTTCTTCAACATAAGTCATCGCGCTAGTCAATATAGTGTGTGTGTGTGTTTTAGAAACACTTTGAGACTGAACAATAAACAGAACAGTGAGCATCCTTCTCCTCTATGACTCCCCACCATCTCTGTTTCTTTCTGAGTCCTTATAGTGCCCTGCTAGATAGCTTATGACCAACACTTACCCTTACTGAGGCTGGACCAGGAAAAGGACCTACCCAGGGAGGACATACCCACAGACAGTTCTCCCAGGGCCACTCAGTGTTAAACAATTCTCATCTATCCATCTGTTTAGCTTTATCATCTGTCTGTCTGTCCATCTATCATTTTGCCTCTACTCTATAAACTCAGAGTCAAGCATCAAAGGGTTGAACCTGCAAGCATTCTGTGAGAGACTTTTCCACACACATACTTAGTGGTCTTCTGTGGATTTTATACTAGTGCTTTATCTTAAAGATTGTTCACCTCTTGAATTCTATTGCCTGTGGCATCTAGAGGAAAATGAAATGATTGAGGAGCAGATCTCAAAATGCAAGCTAACTTCCTAAAGTGTACACCATACACACACACACACACACACACACACACACACACTCGATATGGGGGTTCCCTTGTCTTGCCTCTTTTTTTTTTTTCTGTTTACCATATAGAATGTTTTAAATGATTTGGTCCTGCTTGGGCAATGAACCAACATTATTAGATAAAGTGTCCAAATGTTTGGTGAACTTCTGGAAATCCAATGAGAGATTACAGAGGGCAGCCCAAGATTGGCAAAAAGGTTTTACTCCATACTTAGGTATTTCCCATATACCAGCTTTGTCATCCATTAATGTCATTCCTAGTCTTATCACATGGGATAGCCAAGTCTAGGACCAGCAGATGTCTTTATCTTGTGTAAATCTCCTGTTATCCATTGTCTTTCACACACTCATCTTGTAAAAACAGTGATGCTGGACTGGGTCCCAGTGTGGAAGGGGATGAGGACAGAAGAGAAAGAAGTGCAGGAAGCTTTCTGACTTGACTTGTGCGGAAATAAAACTACAGTAGAGGATCTCAGAATAAGAAGGGCACCTCAGTGCGTAGGCTAAATTCAGGACAAGGAGTTGAGAGTGTCATCTGTAAGAGATGTATTAGTTGTTTAGAACTACTTGACTTCCTAGCACTAAGGTGCTGGGGGAGGAGCACATGTGGGGCTGAGAGGCAAGAGCTCCACAGCTTAAGACTCTTTCCCACCTTAAGATAACTCCAGGAAAAGCAAGAACTCTTCCCAGAGCTACAGAACTCAGCAGTTATGTTCTCTGAAGTTGACTTTGATTTTACTAAACAACATAACATATGGGATTTATCTAGCCTGGGGGTATACATAGAGATGGAGTGATTGCTGTCATTAGTCTTGGTCAGAGTGCAGGTCAGGGGACTAGGTACAGTCTGGAGGAAGTGGCATTAGCTCTAAGGTCTCTCTGAACTGTCTTGCAAAATGGGACAGCTGGACAAGTTGCCAAGGTTTCAACATTCAAATTAAACAGATGATAGACAAGCTCTGGGTACTTGGAAGCCTAGGATATGCTATTCTGTATTGGACACTTGTAGTGTCTGCCTGTTTTGTGTTAAAGCTGTAACTCTTTCCTGTGTAGGTACCACAGTGCCTGCACTGCTGAACAGCACCTCCAACCAGCTCTGCCTGCACTTCCAGTCGGACATCAGCGTTGCTGCCGCCGGCTTTCACCTGGAGTACAAAAGTAAGATCAACGTCTGCTTCAGTTGGAGTATAGGAACATCTTCTTTAAAGGAGCAAACTGAGCTTGCATTAAACAGTGAAATCAGGTTCCTCTAAAACTCCATCTAAGACCTGAACAAAATTGAATTTGACTAAAAACATAGGCTCCACGAAGGGTATTTTCTATAAACAATAGACTGCTAGAGCAATCCAGAAGTTAGTATCTGGAATAATTAGATGAACTGACTGTGCCTTTAGGCTACTTGCATTAGGAACCAGGCCAGCCCGTGTGTAACATCACTGAAGCCTTGTGTGACAACAGATACTCACATTAGCATCCTGAAACAGAGGAGGTCATATCACTAAATAATACCATGGGGTTTTCCTTGTGTACTCTCAAAGATGTTCACCTAGCTGAGAGCTGGCATTTCTGAGCCTGTGTTTGTGTGTTATTTATTTTAATTGCAAAGAAATATCACAGACGAGAGGTCAACCTTTGTAAAAATGGATGTGAGGCTGCATTAATAGTCTGATACGTGGGAAAACAACAGTCATATTCACAACCCCCGCTGCAGTGTTGGGTAATCCGGGTAAACCTTGTAAAGTGAAGCATGAATTTCCAAGAAAAGCGGGGTTTATTCGGGACGTGTTTTCAGGCTCTGAAATGGCTTGATGTTGGCATTATCTCCTCTAATAAGCAGTTGCAAGTGAGCAAATACGTGGGTTAGATTCAATAAGTGATTTTTAAAAATTGAGATAAACAGTTTGCTGGAGTGTAATGCATATGTTTTCAAAAGGCCACATTCCAGCTGATGATAAATATTCATCAGCAGCTACCAACCACAGGCCCCGTTCACACTCTACTTAAGCCTTCCTACTTATTACAGGCATTTGCATGCAAGTGTGTTCCAGTTTATGTGAATAGGACTACTCTAGCGACAGTGTAAAACGATCCTGCAAATGTTATTTATGTAGAATACTTCTGGAAAATTCTTCTACTTTGATACATCCTATGAAGGTTCTCAAATAGCGAATGAAACCTTCACTCAAAACTGTGTTAAGCAGTTCATTAATAGTTTTGCCCTGTTGAAACTGATCATCATTCTTAGCTCTTGAGAAGTTCTTACAGTTTCTGGCTTTCCTTTCTCCTTTCGGGGAAGGAGATGTTGGTAACATAATTAGTCTGTGATTATTGGGGATAATTATCTACTTTGCACATGTACTATAGCACTATTAGCATAATTGTCTCCATCCCAGAATATTCTTAGTCACTATGAGTCTCTAAAAAAGAGACCAATTTCCTTCCATCTCCCATTGAAATGGAACCTCTTCAGGAACCCAAGGCCTTATGTGAGAATCCAAGACCACAATTAATTAGTGTGCTCGCTTTTTACTTTACCAAATACGATGCTCCATTTGGATTTGGACTATTCCGGGTTGTTGTCTTTGTGGCTGGGACTGGTTTTCTAGCTCACATCACTTGTGTATTAAAAGCAATTCAGGCATCTGTTCTGAGTTTTCATGCCTGTTTGAAAACAGGTATTATAAAGTATTTGTAGAATTAGCCTTATCCCTCTAAACACTCTGGACTTAAGTTGCCAGGAATACTTTTTACTGAGACCCTGAGGCCAGGAGCCCCAACTGCCACTGCACAGATATCCCCATTTTAAGAGTACTCATTCCACACATAAGCCCAAGTCTCAGGTGAAGAGGACCAAGACGCCTGTTGATACTGAAACCTGAACCAAGGGGTGTAGGGGTGTCTTGTATATCCAAAGAGAACTCCCTACCTCCATGAAGCCTAGGCCTCCATCCAAAGAAACACTGTATAATTAACCCAAACCACTAGCCTCTGAAGGCACTCTGAACAGCACATGCTGTTCCAAGAGTGCATGGTAACAGTCATGATGCAGAGCATCTGTTTACTCAGGGTTTACCTCTCTAGGGCTCTGCAGCAGACAGCTTCTATGCCTCCTGTTCCATTGGCAGGGCATGACCATTAGAATTGAGGCTACCCAGGTACCTCAGTGCTGCAATGGGTTAAGGAAAGGTGTGTTTTTATATGTCAGTTCCTTCTTGTAAAAATAACCAGGGATGCTTTCTTTTTCAGATTCCTATAGTTCAAATGGATGGGGTTTTCTACACTGCTCTCAGTATTTTAAAGTATTAGGTATTTTAAAATTGCTGATTTTTTTTTCTTTTAGCAATGTTTGCGTGTTTTAAGTGTTTAAATTGCTTGAGATCAAAAAAATTAAGTGAATGGTCCCAGGGAAGCATTAAAATTCTGCAAAGACCTTAACTCTTTTGAAGTAATAAGTCCTTTAGTATCTCTCTCTTTCTCTACATACATACATATATATACACATGAATATATACATATATGTATATGTATAT